>NW_004524596.1:7166519-7182552 GCF_000260255.1 Octodon degus | reverse complement strand
GCCGGCGCAGGGTAGCAGGAAACTCTCCGCACACTCACCGGACCTGGGCTAGGACTGGGTCTGGGGGCTCCTGGAACTGGGCAGAAAATCCTACTCTGTGGGCGGGGTGGGGGAGGCACTGCGGAGTGGTGGGGGGCGGCCCAAGGGGCTGGGAGAGGGTCCGGCCCACGCTGCGCCTGGACTGGGACTTGACATAGCCAATTTTGAAGACTGGAAAAAGTAAACATTTCAGTTGTGAAATAATTACTCTGTTGAAATAATATTTTGGATGTATATGTGTAAATACAGAATACTACTAAATTATTTTTGATTCTTTAATGTGAATACCAGAAAACTGAAAATTATGTAGCTAATACTATATCTGCATAAGGCTATTTTATGTGCTGTGTGGTTTATTTTTTTCTTATCAAACTGGGGAGAGTTGGTATATAACATGCTGACATTTGATATGCTTATTGATTCAGTTGAATATAGGCTTGGTATACCAGTATTTGTTTTCTATTCATCCCTTTTATTATGTTTTTCTTTTGGAAGATTTGAATGTTTTTTAGTATCCCATTTTCATTTCCCCTTCTCCCCTTTATTTATTTATTTATTTATTTATTTATTTATAAATGGCAGAACCAGGGGTTGAACTCAGGCCCTTGTGCTTGCCAGGGAAGCGCTTATTCCACTGAGCCATCTCCCCTGCCCTGCTCCTCCTCTTTTTAAACTATACTTTTTTATTTTTTAAAAAGTCATTTTATTTAGCTGTCCTCACAGTATTTATCTATTTTTTACTTTTTATTTTTGCATGCATTTTTAAAGTCTGCATTACAATTTTTATTTTTACTCTAATTTTTCAATTATTAAGGAAATTGAGAAAAGATATAGTCTTTTATATGTGTATCTGTTTATTGCTTTAAATTCAGATGTACAGAAAGTAATAAACCTTTAGGTGGTAATTCACCATTTTAGCTGGAATAACACAGCATATTATGTAGCCTACTTTTCCAAAAGAGATCACCTTAGCTCTTTCTTATTGTCTTTATTTTGCTGGCTCATTACCATTCTCTCCTTTCTTCTCCACTGCTCTTTGTCTTTTCCTCTTTCCCTCCGCAGAGCTTAAGGCCTCTCCTGCCAGGCAGAGCTCTCTGCTACTGAGTTACACTCTCAGTCCTTCCTTGCTTTCCTTAGTCTCGACTTGAAACTTTTTAAAGCAGTCTAAATATATCTTCTATTGTACTCTGGCCTGTACTACTTGATAAGCACTCATTTTAAATTACTTTCCCCAGTGTAATATTTATTATGCTTCCACTGCCCCCTCACTTTTAAAACTTTTTCTCTTTATTATTGGATTTTTGAAAAAACCAAAGTTATTTTCATTGTATTTACCCTACTTGAGGCTTGCAGAGTAGTAGCATTTTGATTTTTTTTTTTTTTTTTTAATGTATTTGGTACAGGGTCTTACTATACAGCTTGAACTGGTAGTGATCCTCCTGTTTTTAGCCTCCCCTATGCTGAGATTACAGGCATGTGCCACCATACCTGGACTGGACACCGGCCCAGTGAGTGATAAAGTACTTCATCATGGCAGCTGAATAAAAGTGAATTTAATATAAATTTCATTAGAAAACCTGAGAATAGTAGCGTTTGGTCATAACCTACAGTTAGAAGTCTTTTTCAGTTTAGCATTATCCTCACATTTGAAACAGGGCTGACCAGATAGCTCAGTGGATTTAAAGCACCTGCCTAGGCGGCTGGGGGTGGGGGTTGGAGGTTGGGAGGTGATGCCATCCGGGCCCTGCTCCTGGGGTGCTCTGAGACTGTGATTGAGACTGGGTATGGTGGCACATGCCTGTAATCCCAGTGCTTGGGAGGCTGAAAACTAGAGGATCACTATGAGTCCAGTCTGTGTAGTGAGACCCTGTAGCCTCGGTGCTAAATACATGAAAAAAAAAATAAGATACCTCATGTGTTCTAATTTTATTGCTGTTAAGTCTCAGAGGACCAGTCTGTTGGATTTTGTTTTTGTTTTTGGTTTTTTTTTTTTTTGGAACCAGGAATCAAACTCAGGGCCTTGCACTTGCCAGGCAGGCAGTGTACCACTGAGCTATATCCCTGGCCCCGAGAGGGCCAGAGGGCCAGTAACTGGTATCAGTTACTTTAATATTAGAGTTGAATCTCCACACTTGCTTGCCTTCCAAGTATCTGTGTTTTAAAAACAAAGCAAACAGAATTTGGGATAATTTGTACTATATATAATCTGACCTTTTCCCACTTAATATTATGTTGATTTTAAAAAGAATTTTTTTTTTTTTTTCTTTTGGAACCAGGGATTGAACTCAGGCCCTTGTGCTTGCTAGGGAAGTGCTTATTCTACTGAGCTATCTCCCTGGCCCCTAAAAAGAATTATTAATTTCTTAAGAGTGTATATATGTTTCTTAAGCTGCAGGTGATTATATGGCTAAAATTTGGGCCACTTTCCAGTTTTGAGATGTTCAGTATTTTTATTACCTTAATTAGCACTGATATACAAATTTATACATCTTTGTTGGAATCTTTCTTTTTGTTGTTCTTTTATAATAATATTCTTTGAAATACGTTTACCATGGGGAAACTCTTTAAGGCTTTTAAAAATGTATGCTAGGGTATAAACTTTTGAATACTTAGATACCACTTTCATTTGGGTTTAGAATTTAAGTGGTGCAGTCCCAAGTACCAGGCTCTAGTGTAAAACTTACTTTGTTTTTGTGGGATAACTGATTTTTATAAATGGTGTGAGTAGACTAAATCAAGATGACTTTTCATAAAAATTTGTCTCAAGTTTCTATTTGACAGGGAATAATAATCTAAAATATACTTTCCTTGCCTCTGAAAAGGGAATTACTCTTTGTTCTCTGTTAGTTTGGAATTGATATAATCTACCTAACATTAGTAACATTTTATTGTAATGCAGATTTGCAGCACCTTTTTATTGTTTTAGCTTATAATTAAGCTTGAAGTTTGCTGACATTTCTAGGTCAGCTCTGAAGTGTAAATTTTACTGTTGGAATCCATGCTGGATGTGTGACTTTGGCAGATTCAAGATGAAGTATGATTAAACAATAAAAAGAGACAGGTATTTTTTTAAAGTTTTTATTTCTTACAGTAATTTAAGGTTCATAGCAGAACTGAGCAGAAAGTGCAATTCTCATATTCAATTGTGGGCTGGAGTAGGGAACTCCTAAGCAGGAAGACATTAAAGGAAACCTGCTTGTTCCAGTATTTATGCATAGAAAAAGGAGAATATAATCACTTTTCCATATACAGGCTTTAATTTCTGTTTCAAATGTTAGGATAATGCTAAATTGAAAAAGACTTCCAACTGTAGGTTATGACCAAATGCTACTATTCTCGGGTTTTCTAATGAAATTTACATCAAATTTACATCAAATTCACTTTTATTCAGCTGCCATGATGAAGTACTTTATCTGTATTTAGTCTAAGTCTGATAGTGAAGTTGTCATAAGGAGTTAAGATAGGTGACCCAGATCATCAAGTGTTCCATTATAATTTTGAAACACAGATGCCAGGCCTGGTGGTGCATGCCTGTATACCCCATATTTGGGAGACTGAAGCAGCAGCACTGCTGTGAGTTTGAAGCCAGCCTGGGCTAAAAAGTGAGTTCAGGGTCAGCCTAATCTGTACAGCAAAGCCCTGTCTCAAAAGGCAAAAAAAAAAAAAAAAGTCTATAAAGTATGTGTGCAAGTTTTCACTCTTTTATCTCCTAACCTGTCTTTATCCATGCTACTACAGCCAAATAATGTAGGTGACCTTTCAAATTAAAGATTTTCTATGGAAATGATGGCGTACACCCATAATCCCAGTGCTTGGGAGGTTGAGACAGGAGGATTAAGGCCAGCCCAAGCAACATAGTTAGTTCAAGACCACGATGAATGACACTTCAAAAAAGAAAATTTGTTTTCTTTTCTTTTCTTTTTTTGTATTTAGTACAGGGTTTACAGGGTCTCACTATGTACTCTTAATACTCTAGTGTAAAACTTTGTTTTTGTGGGATAACTGATTTTTATAAAGGGTATGAGTAGACTAAATCAAGATGACTTCATAAAAATTTGTACTCTAATACTTTATAATGATCCTCCTTCAGCCTCCCAAGTGCTGGGATTACAGGTACACATCACCACAACCAGTCTCAATCACCCTCTCAGGGCTTCCCAGGGGTTGGTCTGGCAAGGCACACTGGGGATTGAACCCTGATCTCTGCGATCTGCCTAAACAGGTGCTTTAGTCCATTGAGCTATCTGGCTGGCCCTTTAAAAAAGGAAATTTCTGTGTAATGTCTTCCTCAGCCCCCCCCCCCCCGTTTCCAAATGTGGTATTGTAATATTTTAGTTCTTACTAATTTTGTTTTCTATGAAGTAGAACTTCATAAATTTTAACTTTATTTTTTTTTAATTTTATTTATTTATTTGAGAGAGAGAGAGAGAGAGAGAGAGAGAGAGAGAGAGGCCAGCTCAGCCCACCAGGGGGCGGGCTGGCTGGCATGTGGTGCTGGGGGATTGAACCGTGGTCCCTGATGCTTTTGCTAAGCTTGTTCTAAATAGGTGCTTTAGACCACTGAGCCATCTCTCCAGCCCCTAGAACTTCATAAATTTTAAATTTATTTTTGTGTTAAAAAAACACTACTCTTGATTGTGAGATATTTTCCCAAACTAATTGGTTATAAAATAGGTAACAATAGATATAAGTCTTTTGGGTAGTATGTTTTAATTTTATACATTCAAGACGTATTTATTAAGTATCCAATAGATTGGGGGTCAGCACTGCTTTAGGTGCTGGGAGATAGAATTGTCACCTAGAGGATTAGTGTTGCACACATCCTATAGAAGATAAGATAGGTGGTACACTTGCAAATAATTGAAAAAGATTTTAAGTATTGAAAAAGACTGAAAATATTTTTAAAGTGATAGGCGAGTTAGATTGAATGGTCAGGGAATACTACACCAAAAGGATAACATTTGAGCTGGCCAGGGAAGACCACCCCAAGAAGACAGCGTTTTGAGTCCTGCACAAGGTGATGGAGATTTGCTAGCATGTGGATTTCCAGAAACCAGAGCATTCCAGACAGAGGAAAGAACATAGGTTCTTCTGAGATGCTAAGGTAGGAAATAAATCTAACCTGTGGAGAACTGCAAGAAGGGCAGATGGCCTGGGGCTTTGGGTTTGAACTGAAACATGTTAAAAAGTGAAACTAAGGGTCAGATCACATAAGATCTTGGATGCCAGGACAAAGAATTTACATCTTTTTACTGTTTGTTTTCTTTATTCTTTTGTTACAGTGGGAAGCTTACTGAGTTTTAAGCAGGGTTTAGCACTCTAGGAGGGAAGACATATAAATGGTGCTTACATAAATTTTCAAGTAATAAAATTAGTGGAGTATATGAGAACTGAACTTAGTTAGAAACCTTAGGGAACATTATTTTTCTTGGGAACTGATGTTAATTTATGCTGAAATTTAAGGAATAAGGATTAGCTAGACAAACAGCATGGGAAAATGTATTTCAGACCGAGGAGGTTAGTGAGTAAAGTCTGTGTCTGGAAAGAATAGCATAAAAGCCTTAAAGAAAAGCTAGTGTGGTTTAAAGAGAAAAGAGTAGCATCAAATACAGCTGGAGAAATTGGGATGAATACAAGATCTTACAAAACATGTAGAGAATTTTTAATCATTTGTTTTCTGTAATAGTCATTTAAGATTTGTGCCTATGCAGTAAGATATGTGGTAATGTTTGTGTATAGTTAGTGTAGTAAATTATACATTGTGTGTATTTTGGCATTTCAAAGCATGAAAAGCTCCCATTGGACTACTTTACTGTTACCTTAATAACAAAAACCTATAGCGTTTACTGTATACCATGCATAGTTTGCTTATTTAACCCTGATGACAAGTAGATGCTGTTATTGCAGTTTTATGATAGGCACCAGAAACTTGTGGCATCATCCTAACCGTGAAGCTTAGAAGCTTCTAATCATGCAATTTGCAACTGTTTTGCCATTTAATCTGGGCTTCCCTAATGCTTGGAACTTAACTGTGCTGTACTTTTTGTGAAATTTACTTTTTGTGTATTCAGGTAGCATACCTGGTGTTATGGTGTGTGTCTAGATGTCCCCCTAAAGTCTTGTGCAGTTGTGGGGGGGTGAGCTTTTAATTTTAATTTTATTTTTTTTGTGGAACCGGGGATTGAACTCAGGACCTTGCGCTTGCCAGGCAAGCGCTTAATCTACTGAGCTATCTCCCCGGCCCACGGGTGAGCTTTTTAGAGGTGACTCTAGCTGTAGTATGTGGTGCTGAGATGAAGCGTGTGTGACTAGTAAATCAGTTCATTGGTTTGGCATAGTTGTGGTTAGGATTAAGGGGATGAGTGCTATACTTGTCATAGGGCCTGAGGGACAGAAAGAGGCTTGTCCCTCACTTGTTGCTTTTGCTATCTTGTGTTCACCATGAACTCTTTTCCTCTGTGATGGTCCTCTGCCAAGCCACCTTTCCTTGGAGCTAGTAGCCATTGTGGACTAAAACCGCTCTAAACTGAGCTGAGGGCTGACCAGATAGCTCAGCAGATTGCTGGTGCTTTAATCCACTGAGCTATTTTGGCAAGCTCTTCCTGTGCTTGGGAGGCTGTAAGCAGGAGAATCACTATGAGTCTGATGTAGAAGTGAGACCTTGAACACCCTGTAGACCCTCCTTCCCTAAAATACAAAAATAAATAAACTGTGAGCTAAATTAAACCTTTCCCCCTTAACTTTGGGTGTTGGTTATTTTGTCTCAACAATGAAGAGAAAATTAACTAAAACATCTGGCTATGACTGTATGTTATTGAAGTAAGCAGCGACAATATCTTCTATAATTAAATATTGATTGCTTTTACTTCAAAAATTCACCTTTAAAGTTTTTTGTGCTATAACATGCTTGGTCATTGTAGTACATTTTGAAATAGTATTGACTTTGCTATATGCAGATGAAAGTGCCTTGTAGTGTGGTGCAGAAGTTCTCTAATAACTTTGTAAATCAGATAAACAAGATGTTTCTTTGTATAAAAGATTAAAAATCCATTCATGTAGGTATATAATTTTTGCTGTATGAACTGTTATGTGAATGATGTATTGTGCTGATGACTAACTCAATAGAATGGTTCTGTCTTGAGAGTGGAGTCATTGAATGTCATAGCTTAAATTGTTTTGTTTGTTGTTGCTCTTTTGAGATACTTTTCCAATATAGTTTAGGCTTGCCTTAAACCTGTGGGGCTACTCTTGCCTCAGCCTTCTGGAGTGCTGGTATTACAAGTATGAGCTACCATGCCCTACAAGTCTTCTTAGTGACATTTAATAGGTGACATTTAATAGACTGGTTGAACAGGAGTTTCTTAGAAATCTTGCTGTGAGGGTATAAGACTCCCTAGTAGTACCTTGTTGCTACATGGGACCAAATGGCTGGTAAAAAAGAAAGCTGAACCAGATACCTATCCTAAGAAATTAATACAGATGTGTATGTGTATTAAAAGAACAGCAACCTAATTTTTGGGCATTTGTCTTTGTTGTTTTACTTTCCATAATTATTTCTTCACTGGTTAGTAAAGATCTTTCTTTTTTTTTTATTTTTTATTTTTTTTTATTTATTATTTGAGAGAGAGAGAGAGAGAGAGAGTGAGTGGTGTGTGTGTGGCCAGCTCAGCCCACCAGGGGGCGGGGCTGGCTGGCATGTGGTGCTGGGGGATTGAACCGCGGTCCCTGATGCTTTGCCAAGCTTGTTCTAAGTAGGTGCCTTAGACCACTGAGCCATCTCTCCAGCCCCAGTAAAGATCTTTCTACAAAGGTCATTGTATTTTGATGTGTTATGGTAAACAAAGGAAGGATTTATGTGGTGATTTTTCCAAACTACATGATACTGAAGCAGGGGCTATTGTGTTCAGCAAGAAAGAACCTTAGCAGATGAAACTCTAGCAACTCACAGATTGGTTCTCCATTAAAGCATTGGTTCTGTGTGCTTTGCTTTGTTTGGTAAGGAAGCAAATATTGGGCTACTGTTACAAAATAAGGGATCCGTTAGCTTTATCATGTCATTTTGAAAATTACTTAGGACTCTGACTTTGCCCTTTAAATTCCATAATGAAAAGCATTTAAAATTCACATACACATTTTCGTCTTTGTAATGTAGAGCTATTCCAGGTAGTAGCTTCAGGGAAATTTTAAATCTGAATTATCAGATTCATGTTGATGTTTTACCTCTTCTGCATCTATTGTCTATGTGCAGATGTTAGCAAAATGTGATTAAAGAAGGATGTGGTACTTAAGAATAGTATTTGCTCAAGTTTAGCAGGTAGGATTTAGCCAAGGTAGAGGCCATTCTTTACCTATACTATGAAATCTGAGTGATATTCTTTGTCCTATTGCTGAGGGGGTTAGAAATTCAAAGGTACTCGATTGAACATCACCTTTTTTTATGTATTCTTAAATGATCCATGGATATTAGAAATTTCACTTGAGTAATGGTTGTTATGGAAAAGTTTATAATGCAGGTATTACAGTAACCTGTTTCTCTTTTCAATTCTAGATGAGGATTATGAAGATGATGACCTAGTAAATTCTAATGAGGTTATGAAGAAACCATGTCCAGTACAGATTGTTCTTGCTCATGAAGATGATCATAATTTCGAGCTTGATGAAGAAGCTTTGGAGCAGATTTTGCTACAGGAGCACATACGAGATCTTAACATAGTTGTGGTATCAGTGGCAGGAGCTTTTCGTAAAGGAAAATCATTTCTACTGGACTTCATGCTTAGATATATGTATAACAAGGTGAATAGTGTTTTATTTTATTTTATTTTATTTTATTTTATTTTTTGAAGTGTTTTAAATTGAGCACAGTTAAACAAAAACTACCAGCCAGCTTTTTTTTTTTTTTTTCAAAGACAAAGGCCAAGAATATTCCTTTGATTTTACAAATATAAAAGCATTTCTTTATTAGGCTTTCTCCCTTCAAATAGTATTATAAGTTTGTTTGAGCTTTTGATTTTTTTAAATCTATAATTCTTTTTGGGGTATAACACATACCAATGTATATGATTGAGCTTCTGTGTTCAATGCATTGTAGGTGTAAGATGTCTGAGTTACCGTGAAAGTTCCCGCAGTGCTGTTGATCTTCTTTCCCTTTTTGCTATTTCCATACATTTTCCCATTGATAGCTATCTTCACAGTGAGTAAAGTAGGCCGAGAGAGACCTTTGTAAAAGAATTCCCAAATGTTACTTTTAGTGACTTTTTTTTTTTTTTTTTTTTTTTTTTAAAGTTTAGTTGCTTAGGGTGGCTTTCATGGCCGTGTAAGATACCTGAGCCTCATCTCTTGCTTTCATATGTCAAGTATGCTATGGTTTTTGCTGTTCTTAGAGCATGTTATTTTATTTCTCAAATTTTGTGGTAGTCTCGGCTAATCTTTTCTTAGGAAGCCCTTCCTGACCTGAGTCCGTTATGTCCTCTTTCCAGCTCTCCTGGAATGGGTTATATGTTTTAGAGATACAACTTTATTTCCTTATTGTTTCTGGCTAGTTTAGTTTTTTGTTTTTTTTTTAAATGTATTTAGTACAGGGTCTCCCTACAGAGATTGGACTCATAGTGATCCTCCTGTTTTCAGTCTCCCTAGCACTGGGATTGCAGACATGCATCACCATACCCAGTCTCAATCTTGTCTCAGTTTAGATCCCTGCATCTGCCTAAGGGGGCACTTTAATCCCCTGAGCTGGCTGGCTGGCCCTTTGGGCAGTTAGTGGGAATGGTTTTAGAGGGACTTTTGACATTCAGAAGCCACTAAACATAACACTGGAGCAAAATTCTGTGATTTTTCTAAACACCTGTGTAAATCTGAACATTTCGTCTACCTTGAATTAAGAAATGAAGGAAACTTTCCCAGTTATTTTTCCAGGAAGCCTTTTAAGTAAATTCTGCATACTAAGCTGTAGAAATAGGATAATCAACATTTCTTCAGGCACTTTCAAGTATGCCTGAGTAGCAAGAATGTAGCTCGTATTAATCAACAGGGTCCGGGAAGTGAAAATACGCTGTTTTGAAGTTTTTCCATTTAGATTTATTTTTGAGTTTATATCTGAAATAGATAAATGTATAAATAATGATATATTCTTTTAAATCTGTACACTTAAAGGTTGCAGAAAAATTTCTGTATTTTGAGATGTTCTAATGCAAATTAACTTGTATATATTATATTTCTTTGTGTCTGAATTGTTCACTGCAAATGTATTTGATTCCAAGTAGGTCACAGATAGTAAACAGTAGAATGTTAGAAGGGAAAGGAAACTTAGATCAGTTGTCTGGAAATGACAGATAAGTTTCACCTCAGATGCGATTTTTGTTTCTAGCTCTGGTCAATCAGGAATTGTTTAGAGGGAAAGCAGCAGACCATCTTTGTGTCATATATTCATAATCTTGGAAATAATAGAACGCTACCTTTCCTGAAGGCGGTACTGAAGCCACAGAAAGATTATTATGGCCTGAATAAGGTCATACATCTAGTTATCAGCTTTTAAGTTAAAAATATCTTTATGAATTTTGGTTATAGGGTTGCCATATAAAATTTCTTATATAAGATACTTATCCTGTTAATCAAAAGTTGCACGAAACAGTGTTTGATTTGGGGTAACATTGTGATTTAGTAGTGTGGTGATACTTTTCCTATGAGATGTAATTAAAGAAGAAAAATAACAATGGGATAGTTTTGATTCATTTCATTAACTTTGTACCTGCCAAGGTGGTATGGTAGGTTAAGAAATTAGAAGAGTAATGACTAGTTGTTTTTGTGTATCTTCTCTGTTGAATTCATCTGAGCCAAGTTATGTAGGTATATAGTTAACTAAAGGAATTAAACTTGCACATTTTACTTGATGGTTTAGAAGAATATACTTTCATTTTGAGTAGTTAGTAAAGGAATAATAATGCAAAGCTGAATGTGAGGCTTTTTCTGTTGAGTAAAAATAAAAACTTTAGTAGCAAAATTTTACTTTTTATTTTTTTGTCTTTTCGCAGTACTGGGGATTGAACTCAGGACCCTGCGCTTGCCAGGCAGGTGCTTATTCTACTGAGCTATCTCCCCAGCCCCGCCTTTTTTTTTGTCCTTTTGAGACAGGGTCTTGCTATGCAATTTAGGCTGGCCCTGAGATCACTCTGTAGCCTAGGCTGGTCTCAAACTTGCAATGATCCTCCTGCCTCAGCCTCCTGCGTGCTGGGATTGCAGGCATGTGTTACCATTCTTGGCATCAAAGTTTTAAAATCTAAGGATATTCTGGGAGTTTTACCCTAGTCCTCCAAATTATAGGGAAAGTTTTTTAGGTCTCATTTTGTGAGATAAGTAGTTTCTTATACAGATTTTTTTTTGGGGGGGGCTACCGAGAATAGAACTGTAGGCCTTGTGCTTGGCAGGCAGGCAGGCGCCTGTGCTGCTGAGCATCTGGCTCCAGCCCCTGATGGTTTTTGAGCTGCTGTTGTATTTAGTAGATAGGTCATTGTTTACTTGACATGGGAAGAAAATTTGTTAGATTTAACACAAGGTGTAAACTTAAAGGTTTGTCTAGAATAAAATTCCCTCTCATGTGAAATTATTACGTATAGTAAGACTTTACTATTAAGACATGAGAGTGTAAGTAGACTTGCTATTTTATTGAATGTATATCTCAGGAGACATTTTAAACTTATGAGGATATTCTGACTGTACCATGAATGCCATATTTGAAATATACCACAAAATGAAAGTATTGTTGATATACCTAATAATTTGAAAGCAGAAATTTGTTGGTTGTAAAAGTCATTCTTGAAAAGTTTTCACATTAAGTAATTGTAAAAATTCGGGAATGATTAGGTCCATTATGTCGATTTTTAAACATTGTATTTCACATGAGAAATAATTTTTTTAAGGGGGAATATGTTATTTAACATATTGTTAAATATGTTAGTATTAACTTCACTCTGTTGAGTCATGGTCATTTACTTGGCTCAAAGTAAACTTTTATTTCCTTAAAAAGATCTTTGAACTACAATTTTGAATTATATGTTTGTGATACAGAGTTAATACCTTCATTGTGGGGTGTTGAAGCATATGCAAATACAATTTTATATGCTGAAAGGTACACAAATCTTCAGTATATGGTTGATGAAATCTTACATAGTGTATATAGACCAGTCAGATGAAGTATAGGCCATCCTGCTTTGTGCTCCCAGTATCTGTCCCCCAAAACGAATTATTCTGAGCCTCTCACCACAAGCATGTTTCCCATTTTGGTATTTCATGTGAATGAGCTCACATTCCAAATATTTCTTGTTTTAGTAGCATAACTGAGATATACCTATGTTTCACAATTTGGTAAGTGATATTTTTGTTAGTGTTCTACATTTTACTTATTAGTGTGTTGATGAATATTTGTTTTGATCTTAGAGTTTTTTTGTCTAGATTTAGTATGATTTATGTAAATCATTCTATTGAAGTGAGGTAGGTTAATATAGTGTGAATAGGAGTTGTTAGGTGCTGATCAGTTTTTCACATCTGGCTACTAAACGTAGTTTCAATTAGAGAAATCTGCGAAGTTCAAAAATTAGTAGAATTAAATTACTATATATAAAACTAAACACAGTGTTCACAATATTGTTAACAAGTAATGTGATAGACTATCAGAGATAGTTTTTTTTTGGTGTCAGGGATTGAACCAGGACCTTGTGTTTGCCAGGCAGGTTCTTACACTGCTGAGCTATCTTCCCAGCCTAAGATAGTAATTCTTTTTTTTTTTTTTTTTTTTTTTTTTTAAAGATAGTAATTCTTAATTCTATAAAATTACTTTTATTTTCACCTCTTGTTCTTTTTAAGGTTATTATGAATTTCAAACTCAGGTAAAAGTGGTAGTAGTATAATAATGAATGCCTGTGTATTTTTAATAATCATGAACTCTTATCAGTCTTGTTTCATCTGTATACCAGCTGATTCGGTGCCTTGTGTTTTGTTTTGAAGTCAGTCCCAAACATCGTGTAATTCCATTTGTAGATATTTTGGTGTCTCTTAAACATAAAGAGTTTTTGGACTTTACAGTAATATCAGCATACATGTAACAGTGGTTCCCATTATGGAATGTCATACAACTCTTCAGTTTTTGGATTGCTCTGAGTTGTTTTTTTCAGTAGTTTGGAACCAGTTAGATAATATCTGCACTAAGATTGGTGGTCTTCACATTGTTTTTAACAAGCTATCTCTGTCTTGGTAATTTATTTGTTAAAGAGATTGCTGAGTTTACAGAATTTCCCACCATGGATTACTTTATCCCTTTGGTGTAGTTTTTACTTGTTTCTTTGTCCTATGAATTTTCCAGAAAGTGTATTTGAATCTAGAGACTTGATCAGGAAGGTGTTGCACTTTTTGATGAGTACTTCATAAATGATGATATATTTATCTGTTACATTATATATACATATATATATATATGATTTTGAATTTTAATTGAATTCTAAGTATTGATTGTTAGGCAGTTAAGAATTCACAGGACTGTACAATAGTATTAATATTTTAACTTGGCAGTTTAAGAAATGAGGCCCAGAGTAATTGGTAAGCCTAAGTTTATAAGCAACTTGATACACAAGCCATTAGTGTAAAAAATAAATTACTTTTTTCATTGTTGGGACAAAATACCCAACAGCTGCAAGTTAAATGTTTATTTAGCTCACAGTTTGTAAAGATTTCAGCTCATAAGCAACTGGCTCCAAGCCAGGGCAGCATAGCAGAGGAGAAACAACAGCTCATGGCAAGGCAGGCGGAGGCAGTGGGCAGTGAGACTTCCTTTCTCTTTTATTACATCCAGGCTGCAAGCCTAGCCAAACCGCTCAGTGGATGACTTACCTATCACACCCTTCTTTCAGCATCACACACCCATGATCCAGCCTCCCAAGGGCCCCACTGGGAGGTACCTGAGGCTTTGGGGGACATTTTAGATATAAACCATAAGTCATATCCCCATATACTGCATTTATAGCATGTAAAGTTTATGTTTTTTCCTATGCAGAATTGTTTTTTCTCTGTTTTCTTTTCACTGTTTATTTCAGAAGTTGAAATAGATGGACAGGAGGCATGTGAATGCAGACATGGTTATTTTTCTTCTGCCTACTAGTGTCTTAAAGAGTCTTTGCTCTGTTTGATACACAAGTTTTGACTGTTCTATAACATATTTGCTAAAGGCATTTTAAAAGGCAACTTTTTATAAGTTTTTATTAAAGAGCTTCTAAAACTGCTGTCAGAGAAAATCTTGTCTCTAAAGATCATATGCGCCATTATAAATAACAAAAAATACATGATTTAGCCATGTGGATTTTGAACTTGATTTCACTTTTCTCTCCAAGGCTAATAGTATCTGAGATGTATGACTCAGAGGCCATATATGCATATATAAAGAAAAATTTAGAGCTTAGAGCACACCTGTAATTCTAGCACTCCAGAGACTGAGGCAGGAGGATCTCTGTGAATTCAAGTCCAACCTGAGCTACTGAGTTTAGGGACAGTCTGAATTGTATAATGAGACCCTGTCTCCAAACAAAAAACCCCAAACCTTTTCATGTTCTTTTTTAAGAAAGAAATGTCTCTTCTTAGGGTCTTTTATTTACTGTTGAGGTGTAATGTGCATGGAATAACTGCATAAACTTTAGGATAGCCAGTGAATTTTTATATTCATACTTTCGTAATCACTGCCTCTCTGATAACGATGAAACACATCCTGAATTTTAGAAGACTCATTCATTGTCCCTCCCAGTTATTACCATCTTCAGTTCTGAAAGGCTACTATTTGGAGTTCTTTTAGATAGGTTAATTCTGCCTATTTTGAAATTTCGCATAAATGTTATCATAAAGAATGTATACTTTGTTTTTCATTTCTTCAAAGAGATTTGCCCATGTTATCATATGTATACTAAACTTATTACTTTATTATTGAGTTGATTAGATGAATATATCACGATTTATTTACCTTATCTTTTATTAATAGATATGTGAGTTGTTTTCAGTTTTTGTGTCTCAGGAATAGAGTTCCTTATACAAGTTTTAGTGATGCAGACAGTTCTGTTAGATTTATACCCAAGAGTAGAAATGGTGGATTTTAGGGTAAAAATAAAATCCACCATTTTTAATGATACTAGGGACTGCCCATTTTTTTTTGAATGATTTCAATCTTATCAGTTTTAGCCATTCTGATACGATATATTAATTCGAAACTATCATTTTTCTTAATATAGGTCCATGTGCTTATTAAACTGTTTGCCAGACTTAATACAGTTTAGCATATTCTTTTAACTGTTTAATTGAAGGGCCAGGCAGAGAGTTCAGCAGCATAAGCACCTGCCTGACAAGTGCAGGGTCCTGAGTTGATCCCAGGAGTGCAGAAAAAAAAAAAGAGTTGAACTTACTTTTGAATGTTTTATTTTTATATGACATGCTATTGAAATTAAAAATTACTAGTTTTGGTAATGTGAGAAGCAAGGAAAATTAAAATTTGACAAATCACTAAGAGAAATTAAAATTGTAGGCTAATTCCCCCCCCCCCCCATATAAACCTAAGGAGGTCACTGTGGAGGCCAACTGAACTGTGGACTGCTTTCTTTCCTTTTAGTATCCTGAGACCAGTCTCTTCCCTCTTTCTCTTGAGATTTTGATTTTGAAATTGAAACTGGTTTTCCTTTTTTCCACATACTTCCATGTGTCATATTTAAATTAGTATGATTGATTTCAGGTAGAAAAACTTTAGCAAGTATTGTTAAAGCTAAAGGAGTTAGAAATGGATGAGAGAAAAGAGGCTACAAAATAATTGTTCCAAGTTCTTACTGCAATATTTTAAGGTGGACTTTTTTGGGTGCAATTCTTCGATCTATTGCTTGATGTTGTCATTTGTGGCTTCCAGAGTCCTGGGATTACAGGCATGCACACCACACCCAGCTAATGTGAGATAGATTTATTTATTTATTTATTTATTTAT
>NW_004524596.1:7150285-7166419 GCF_000260255.1 Octodon degus | reverse complement strand
TATTTATTTAGTACAAGGTCTACAAGGTCTCATTATGTAGATTGGACTTGTAGTGATTCTCTTGTTTTCAGCCTCTCAAATGCTAGGATTACAGGTGCACACCACCACACCTACTCTTAAATATTCTCTGGGTGCGCTCTGCCTAAGCAGGCACTTTAGTCTGCTGAGCTATCAGGACGGCCCTTAATGTGAGGTTTTAATGTTAATTTGTTGGTTCCAGAAAGTTCTGTGTTCTTTTTCCTTCCTTGTCTTGGTTCTGAAGAATTCGTTGTTGTTGTAGTTGTTTATAATGTATTTGGTACAGGATCTCACTACACAGCTCGGACTTATAGTGACCCTCCTGTTTTCAGTCTCCCCAGTGCTAGGGTTATAGGTGTGTGGCACCACACCCAGTCTTGCTGGCTGGCTCAGTGTGCCCAGGGTTAGGGCTGGTGTGGCATGTGGTGCCAGGGATCAAACACTGGTCCCTGCGCTTGTCTAATCAGGCACTTAGTCCGCTGAGCTATCTTGCCACCACATAAAGAATTCCTTCTTAAATAGAATCGGTGTATTACAGTTTCTTCAGTTATCATTTGCTGTCATATTGGAGCCGTTTCAATGTGATAGTAAAATGTGTAGAGAGTGGCTGGTATCATTTATCAATGTTTCACTTTTTTAGTCAGTTTGAGTCCCTTGTCTTATGACATACGTGCATGAAAGACTGGAAGGCTGACAGGAACTGGAATGGGCTGATTGCTCCTCGCCAGGGCCAGCTAAGTCTCTGTAAGGGAGTTTCCTCAAGGAGAGCAAGACTTATATATAGATGGACTGTTCTGGCTCTTTGTAATTCAGAATGATTACTTTCCTCTGGGTGAATTTAAAAATAGTTACTTTTCCTTTCATTCTTTCAAAGTCATGAGGAAAATTCTCACTGTGAGAAACTTTGGAGCTCTTTGAGGTGAAATCTAGGCAAGTGTGGCATCTGCCAAGACTGATGCTCTAGCAGTTCTTAATTCTCAAAGCAGTCTTTCTTAGCTTCCAGCATTTGGTTTAAATTGCCATTTAAATATTACTACCAGTTATTCCAGCACCTTTGTTCCTAGTAAGTGGGCCTCACTTTGTGGTTGTCTCTCTAGACTTTGGGGTCCTTATTTGTCCTGTGACCTCAATTGTTTTATCTTAGAAGGAAAAGTCATTGAGTTTTCAAGCTGCTTTTCTTGGAAAGGGCAGGTTTGTTAGCTTCTTGTGAGCTGAAACTTGAAAGCCCAGTGAAAAAGTAAAGTCAGATCTTTTATGTCAGACATCAGTTTAATAAGTGGAGGTGTTTATTTTGGTTAAGGCCCTCCTCCCTTGTTGTTGGAAGGTATGCATAACAAAATTAACCACATTTAATCATTTTTTAGTGTACAGTTCAGTTTCATTAATTTACAGTGTTGTGTATTTATCACTTCTTTTCATCTCCAGAACTTAGTTTTCATCTTCCCAAACTGAAGTGCTGTGTTCCTTACTGGCTGGAAACCTACCATTCTACTTTTTGTTTAGGAGTTTGGCTAAGCACTTCATATGAGTGGAATCATACACTATTTTCTTGTTGTATTGCTTTATTTAACTTAGTGTTTTTAAGGTAAAAAATAAGTAAAACTTCTAAAAGAAATTATTGCTGTATTCCTCTTTTGCATGTAATTAAGTTGTTAACAGTTGTCTTTTGTTGTAAGTTTGTGACCTAGGTCAGTGGTGTTGCTTATTTGTTGAGCTTCAAGAATGGAGGAGTATGCCATCTCAATGAATACTAAGCTTCTACCTGAATTCTCTGAAAGAAAAACTTACTTGAATGTTTTATTTACTAATGTTCATGTAAATTGCATTCATTCATTCACTCATTAAATGTATTTTGATTAAAATGCAGGACTGTTAAAAAAATAAAAATAAAAGTCTTCTTGTAAAATAATAGGTTTTCCTTCTGCCAGTGTCAATCAGAAGGATGCTTTCTATAAATGTTTCAGTAATTATTTCCTAATTGATTTATTCTTATCAGCTTTGAACCAGAATCATACTGAAATGACTTTGAAAGTTAATCATACCACTACATGTCTATAATAGAATATGCTGTAATGAGGAACTGATGTACAAAAATAGTCCTAAATTGTAATTCTAGTAATTATATTTTTCATGATAGAGGTGATATTTTATTGATTGTATTATTCATCGTTCATTGTGAATAAAGAAAATATGTGTATTTATGTATATTTATATGTTTATATATAAATATATATATTTATATATGTATATATTTATATATATATAAAGAATGGAGGAGTAGGGCCGGGGAGATGGCTCAGGGCCTGAGTGTAATCCCCAGTTCCACCAAAAAAAAAAGGAGGAGTAAGGAAAGTCCTTTAAAGACTTCTTCAAATATAGCTTCTCTAGCAACAATGGAACACCCATCTCCGATAAGACAAAACAAAAAAGGAGGATATTAAGGCCTATTTTGTAGTGAAAAAAATATATATGCATATATAAAATAAAATAAAATATAATAGATATACAGCTACTTTCTCTTAGTTCAATGAGAAGAAAGGTTTGTACTGATATTGTTTAGACAAGATACCATGTCTGCATCCTGTCCTGAATAACTACTACAAAGACAACAATATGCAATGTATTAGTTATTGTAACTGTCCTACTATCCTGTTTTGAAACTGTTTCATTGCTATTTTTTCTCATTAAAATGAATAAAAAAATTTTAAAAAAGAATGGAGGAGTTAGGTATGGGATAGGGTTGGATGTGCGTGAGATATTAGACAATTTTTAACTCTTTTAAAGTGAAATGTTTCATAATTTGTTCTAGGCCTTCAAGTGTTGTGTCATTGTCAACTGAAAATAATACAGAGTCTGTTTCATTTGTGGTTGTTTTGTGGGAAATGCCTTATAAGTAAGGAGGATTTTTTTCTTTATTACTCTTGGAGCTTCAGTTTCAGCTTTTTTTTTTTTTTAAATCTGTTTTACTCTTAGCCATGACGAGCTTTTATGGCTTCTGGATGGACCTTGATTCTCCCGGGCTGTGTATTGTGGAGAGTCAGCCTGCCTGCAGACTGGAAGCTGGTGTGCTCTTGCACTTGGAGGCACAGCCAGATTCCCAGACTCTGAAGTTTACCTAGCAATTTCACTTTGTGAGAGGGAGTATTACCTATCCTTTGGTGAAACATAAATTTGTTCCTTACTATTTAGAGTAGGTGGAGTTTCATTTTGCTGATACTTGTATTATACAAGTTAGTCTTTTTAGAAGAGGCTGTATTTGCCTTTTTTGGCAGGGGGGTGGGTACTGGGAATTGAACTGAGGACCTTGTGCTTGCCAGGCAGGCCCTGCGCTTCTGAGCTATATTCCTGGCCCCTGTATTTACTGTTTGGCTACACTTAAAATTCAGGTGACTTCAGATTGCCCTTTGCAATAGAGATCTCATTCATTCATTCATTAATTCATTTATTCATTCTTTTCTTTTTGAGACGGTTTTATTTCAGACTGGCCACTAACTTTCAGTGATCCTGCCCTAGCTTGCTGGGTGCTGGGATTACAGGCATGTACCACCATGCCCAGCTGAGATCTATTTTATATGATTTTCCTTCTTTCTACTCTTTTACTAGAGGAAAGTTAACTTTTGGAAATACAATTTTTCAGGCTTGTTTGTTCCTATAGTAGTAAACAATAGGGAGAAACAGTTTTCTGTTTTTTTAGGTTTGCTTTTAAGACTTTTTTAAAAACAGTAAATAGGATCAGTGAGACTGCTTCTAGAATCCATTAAAATGCTCTTGAGGGCAGGAATGTTAAGTTTTGAGAATGTATTTATATTCTCTGATTTCCCTTTTCTTTCATCTTTTTATTAATTTTTCAGTTTAGTATTTAAAAATATTTGCATTACAAACTGAGAGGTGATATGTATATTTAATAGATTTTTATAGGACCCTAGATATTTGAAAAGTTCTTTTGAAGATCATGTTTACAAGATTGTTTGCCTATGATTTTAGTCATCTATACATTTTAAAATTATTTTTACTTTCTTCTCCATGTAATTATATTGTTTCCAGGAATATTTAAAAAGATCAGATTCCATATCTATTAGCCATGCTCAAAATGCAGTACATAAGGTTTACAAGTAAAATTTTTATTTATTTAATATGAGTGCCTGCTTGTAAGCCACGTACTGTATTCTGCATGCTGAGAATATTCATGTGAATGAAGCAAAACCTCTACTTTCATAAAACTTACCACTATTTTCATAGAGATGGAGAAGCAAGATGTAAAATGTAAAATAAAAGCAAAATTCTGTTAAGATAATTCTTTTATCTTCCTTTTAAAGGTTGGACCTTTTAAAAATAATCAATTTATGCCAGGTGTGCTGGTGCACACCTGTAATCTTGTCTTTCTGTCTCTAATTTAGAGGTTTATAATTTGTTTCATACTAGATATTCAAGCTTATTAAGCATTTCTGGAACAAAGGTATTTTTCCCTTGGAATGTATTCAAAAAAGGATATGTTGACTTTCAGATACACTAAAATGTAGAGGGTGTCTCAGATTGGATTTTCTAGATAGTTATGGTGTACTAACTTCCGTATCATTTCATTTATTTTTGAGTCCATAGGTTTGTGCATGCTGATCAAGTGTTCTCCGCCTGAATTATATGTACTCCTAACTCTGTAATATTTAATTGTATTAATGTAGCTCCTTGTGTCTGAAGTATTTTATTATGGAAAATTTTAAACATATCCCTAAATAAAGATAGTATTTTCAACCCCAGTATACCTGTGAGCACTCTGCTGGGCTTGTTTTATCTTTCTTCCTTCTGTGTGTGAAACTTTTTGTTTGAAAACAGGGTTTGCTGTGTAGTAGTTCAGACTGGCCTTGAGCTCACTATGTAGCCCAGGCTGGCCTCGAATTCATAGTGATCCTCCTGCCTCGGCCTCTCAATTTCTGGAGTTATAGGTGTGCATTAACAGGCCCGGCAGTGTGCAGAATATTTTAAAGCAAATACTGAACATATCTTTTTCATACTACTATTTAACAGACAAGGACTATTATTTTTTTCTTAAATCAGCACAGTATCATTCATATCATATTTACTCCAGTTTAAGGTAGTCTGATATGATTATACAGTCTGGATTCAGATTTTCTGTTTATTTAAAAAATGAGTTTTTGCACTTGGCTAGTTTGAGTCAGGTTCCAAATAAGTCTTTTTTTTGAGACAGGATCTCAGTATGCACTTCATGCTGGCTTGAATTCACTTTGTAGCCTAGGCTGGTCTCTTTACTCACAGCAGTCCTGCCTCAGCCTCCTGAGTGCTGAGATTACAGCAGTGCACCACCATGCCTGACTTTCCAAACAAGTCTTGATTATTTTTCAAGTTTATTTTTTATAAACAGTTAAGGCAGTGTGAAAATACTTTATTAAAAACTATTCTAGGAGAGTGCTACTATTTGACAGTCATTCTGGGAGTTGGGGAGATAGCTCAGTGGCATAAGTGTCTGCCTGGCAAGTTCAAGGTCCTGAGTTTAAACCCTGGTGTCGTATGCTGTGCCAGCCCTAGACCCCAGGTGCAATGCTGCCCACTGAAACTGGACATGGTGGCGCACACCTGTAATTTCAGTGCTGGGGAGGCTGAGACAAGAGGATCACTAGGAGTCTAAACTGAGTTGCGAGACACTGTATCAAATAATTTTTTTTTTAAAGTTCTGTCTGGAACTTAATTTAGTTTTCTATACAAGAAGCTATTAAAAAGAATTTTTTTTTATGATTTAAGAAACATTATAGGAAATCTTCTAAAATCCAGGGGTGGGTATATTTCCATTTGTCTAAAAGCCTAGAGAGTGGACGTTTGAACTGATTTTGTTTAGGTTTGCAGGAGACCATGTCGCTGTAGATCCCATACAGCACTTGGGCCTATTTTTGGAACTACTTGTGTGCATTACACTATGTATCTAGTCTCTCGGGAATTAGCTTCCTCACCGTAAGATAAGAAGCGATGCAGTTTTTAAAGTTTTTAATTTTTATGTTTTATTTTACATTTGTCCTTGACTTTAACAGGATTCTCAAAGTTGGATTGGTGGAAACAATGAACCATTGACTGGCTTTACATGGAGAGGTGGCTGTGAAAGAGAAACAACAGGCATACAAGTTTGGAATGAAGTATTTGTGATTGACAGACCTAATGGGACAAAAGTAAAATTCTAGTTATAGTTTTCTATTTTTTTGAACTATTTCTCTATTAAAAATCAGAACATCTGATAACTAACATGCAGATTATATTAGAATATGTATGTTGTATTTTCTTCATCTAATTTCTGCTTGTGACATTTATAATTCAGTTTCTGATTTTTTAGAGTCATTTTTGGTGACTTTTACTAAGTATTTTGAACTTTTGAATTCCTAGGTGGCTGTGCTGCTAATGGATACCCAGGGTGCCTTTGATAGCCAGTCAACTATCAAGGACTGTGCAACAGTTTTTGCTCTGAGCACTATGACTAGTTCTGTCCAGGTGAGGCATGAGATAAGTGGTGTGACCACCTCACATAACTTGCTTACCTTTGGCCTTCCTCAGAATGTCCTTTGATAAAGAAAAATTTAAAAAACAATTAAAATTAAAGACAGCTGTCTGTTTGTTACTGGTTATTTACATTTCCATGCTTGCTGTTCTAGCTCCTAATCTGAAATTCCATGCAGCATTTTTATTAGTTAGCAAAAGTAGTAAACTAATAGCTAGTTCTTAAATTTTAACATCTTTTTTTTTTTTTTTTTTTAAGGAAAAGATATGATGTTACTGTGTGTTTGGTGTAGTTGAACTCAACCAAGTAGCTGCCAGATAGTGTTTTGGTTCTTGGCAAACCAAGTCTGGTTTCTATCTTTCTCATTGATATCTGTGACAACTTGTAAACTAAAGGAGGTAGAAGCTTAAGGATTAATATTTAATTTAGGAAACTTAGGTGATATATAAACTAAGTATTTGATGTTAAAAGAGACAAAAATCCTTGGTTTTTCACTTTGTGTTTGGTGTTCTATCAAGTTTTAGTTTTTTCAAATGAGGCTATATCTTTTCTGTACATTATAGTCTAATTGTACTAATTAAACCTACACATATTATTTTGTATTTTTTCTTTTCTGAAATTATCTATGGTTGATAGGTCTCTGGCTGAAAAATTAATTATTGAAACTTATTTGTATTCTCCCAAGGCAAGAAATTTTACTTATTAACAGCAGTTCTTTTTATTTTTTTTCTCCTTAGTACTGAGGTTTGAAGCTAGGGTTTTCACACAGAGTTACATTCCCAGCCCCTCTTTAATTGTTAATTTTTGAGGCAAGGTTTAGTTGCCCAGGCTGGGTTTAAATTTGTAATCCTGATGCAGGGGCCGAGGGTTTGATCCCTGAGTCTCCTGTTCTGGCCCTGCCCCAGGGCGCGCTGAGACAGCAAGACAGCAATTGAGAGTATATACGTGGTGGCATGCACCTGTAATCCCAGCATTTGGGAGGCTGTAAACAGGAGAATCACTAGGAGTCCGATCTACATAGTGAGACCCTGTAGACCCTGTACTAAATACAATAAATAAATAAGGAGAAAACCTGATAGTGAGACCCTATAGGCCTTGTACTACATACAATAAATAAATAAGTAGAAAACTTGAAAAAAAATTGTAATCTACCTTAGTCTCTCAGAATGCTGGGATTATAGGCATGTGTCACCATGCCTGGCTTTGTGGCCCTTCCTCCGTAATACTGTCAAAATGTCTCACAACTTCTTTAGTGCTTTCCGGTTATGTCTGGAACATGTAATCAGTCTGTAAATTCCCATTTCTGTCCTTGCACAATTTTAGGTACCTAGGTGTCAGGGTGGGTATTAATATAAGTTAAAGGAGGGGTACTTTTCAGAATGACTTCTATTTATCACAGGCCTGGGGATATGTCACTACTTACTAAGTGCTGTTGTCAGGGGCCCTCAGTGCCAACTTTCCATTTTCTACAATCACACAAAATGGTATTCATAATTCCTTTGAGGCAGGCAGAAGCCATGCCCCTATATATATATTGTCACATTTTAGCCCTTCATGTTAGCTGACTTTTTAGAACTTGCCTTAAATTGTAACTGGGGAGTTCTCTGTTCTAAAACTTGACATTTGGGATTCTCTTGTTTATTGAACTTTTGGATACTTCTTTGGACAGTAACATTAGGCTACTCAGCCATGTTCTTATTTGTAAAATGAAGATTTTATCCATCATGCTTGTCTCACATGTGGTGGTTGTATGTGGTTAGAGATGAGATATAAATGAGATAATATATATGAAAGTGTGGATGATGCGTAGCCAAGAAGATAAAGATATTTGTTACTGCTTTTTTCCCTGGTCTTTGAGGGTAGTTTTGTTAAATAGGATCTGGCTCGTAGATGGGTAACAAATGAGTCTCTGTTAAGGATGAGGCAGTGTGCTAAGTCCTAATGATCTAAAATATGCAAGTCTTCTTTCTTTACTACTTTCAACCTGGCCTTGACAGTAAAAGGATCTGGACCTACTTTCTAAAAGCTGAAGTCTCCATGAATAAAAGTAGATTGGTCATGGCGTGAGGTTTTAATTAATTATGAAGTTTAACCATCTTAATCATTGATCACTTTTTAGAGAACTCTGTTTGGAATTGATCCTTGGCTGGGAATACCATTTTAGGTTTTCTGGTATATACTGAGTGCTTATATTTTGATATCTAAGTTCATCTAGATTATCTGTTTGCTATTAGAACAGATTGTTTTCTGTTTGTGGTAATGTTGTTAGAATGAAAAACTTTAAGCACAAGTGATGCTAATAGCTGCCCACTTTTCTCCTGTAGTAGCCTAAGTTCTTTCATAAAGGTCTATGTATTAAGGAATGGACCTAAAGTATCTTTTTTTCCAATTTCTTTTCCTTGAGGATACTTTAGAACCACCATTAACAACTCTGTTCTAGGTGCCTTAAACTCAAAAAAATAAATTCTAGAAAGGGCAAGAGTGCCACCTACTGTTTTTTTAAATTCATTTCCACAGGCTGGTGAAATGTACATGTTTAGGCTGATGAGTTAAGTAAAAAACAGAGCTGCATTAGAGTGGATGGTGGTTTGAGATACTGAATAGCCATATACTTTGTACTGGGCAGGGATTTATTTTGTTTCATTTTGCTGGAAATCGAGCCCAGGGCTCCCTGTGTGTTGGAACCACTCCCCTACTGAGGCAGCGATACTCACAGTCCTAGGAACTTATTTTTATAGAAATTTTGCCTCTTAAATTCACCAACTTAGAACTGTGATTGTGGAAGCAACCTTTACTTTTTGTTTTTTTCAACAATCATTACATGGCATTAAGGAAACTTTTTTTTTTTTTTCCAGACAGGGTTTCCCTGTGTAGCTTGGGCTGGCCTTGAAACGCATAGTGATCCTTCTGTACACCATCACACCTAGCTAAAGAGCATTTTGAATAGGAGGAAAAGAAGCTATCATATAGTTTTTATCTCTAACTCTTGTAGGCTACCAGTAGTCCTGTACTTATGGCTTTGTACATACATATTTTATCACCTGCCTCCACCTTCATGTTTTATCTTGAATGTTAGGAAAAAAAAGAAAATCTTTTCTGGTTAACATAGTGACTAAGTGATATATTTGTACTGTTATCAAATAACCTTCATTTTCACAATGAAAGTTACATGTAAGTTGGATATCAGAATAAACACTAATGAAAACAAAACAAATTTTGTTTTAACAGGTATATAATTTGTCTCAAAATATTCAAGAAGATGATCTTCAACACTTACAAGTACGAATGTCTTGTTATATACCAAAGTATTAAAATTTATTTCTAACTTAGTGTTAATTTATACTTGGAAGCCTGTAAAATTTTAGCAGAATTAAATGTTACATAGTTTTAAACTGATACATGATTTCTTTACTAGAAAGTTCAGTGTATACTTGATGTGTTAGAAAGTTAACTGCAAAAATAAAAGAAAATTAAATGTGGCTTTCCATTGATATTAAGGGCTCTGACATCTGGTGCTCTGAAACAGAACCATTTTATAAATGTCTTTTATTCTGCATGAGGGCTTATTTTAAATAATATGATTTAATAGTTATTTACAGAATATGGAAGACTTGCCATGGAAGAAATCTATCAGAAACCATTTCAGGTAAGTAAATTATCATTTAAAAATTTTTTCTATGAGAAACTATCGAGCCACCTTAGCTTATAAATTATTTTAAGATAGTCATGTCATTTTTATAATATGATAAACTGTAAAAATGTTTTAGATTTACTTTTTGTGGCATATTAAAGTTGAACTTATGCCTTTATTATTTACTTATTTATACATGTTTGAAGTAAATAATTGTTAACATTCCTTATGTGAAGTTGATACATGTATATAGCACAGTTTAATTCCTTTTTTTAAAAATTAACCTCCCTTCCCCCACCTCTCTCTCTGTCATCTCATAAGCGATCTATTTTGGCTTCACCTGGGACAGTTTCAGGTAGTTTATTTTTTGAAGCAAGTATAATTTGCAGGCTGCTCTTGGTGTTACTTGGTTATTTGTAGTTAGAATGAGGGAGAATGACTCTACTATGTTTGCTTACGAGTATCTAAAATTCTTCCTATATAACATTGACAGTGATTATGAATGTTAAGGAATTTATATTCATTTTGGCTCTACCTTGTGTGGCTAGTAGCTTGTGTGTTTCAGGTGATCAATAATTGGGCAGGTCATGGCTTTATTTTATATGTATGAGTGAAATTCACTCTATTTGGATTATGTCTTTCTTTTTCCCCCTGTGGTACCAGAGATTGAACTTGAGACCTTGCGCTTGCCAGGCAGGCGCTTATGACACTGAGCTATATCCCTGGCCCCTGGATTATGTCATTTTTCTCTTCTCTTTTCTCTCTCTTTTCTTCTCTCTTTCTTTCTTTCAATCTAGGGTAATTTTGCCATCTGGGAGTATTTTAGGTTGTCACAGTTGTGAGAATGTTAATGCTCCTGGCATGTTGTGCCCAGAGACCAGCATTTCTGTTAGGACAACCATGCATAATTTGGGATTATGTGGCCCAGCTGGGTGTGGTGGCAAGCACCTGTAATCTGAGCTATAATTACACCCATAATTCATTTATCTTTTAGTTATATAGACCTGATTTAAAATTATGATCTAAATGCCCTGATACTTTGTGTTCATTTGAAAAGTCCTGTGTTATTGAGTGGATGACTGTTTATATGCAGTGAAGTTCTCAAATGGAAGTCATTACTTAGTAGAGGGACAAGGAATGATACTGAGTTAGGTAGGCCTTTGATATAACCATGTGTGTAGTAGAGAAAGAAAGGTGTCAATAGTAGTAACAATTGTGATTTTTCTTAAGATTTTTTCCTAAGAAATGGTTTATTTTTTCTCTATAGACATTAATGTTTTTGATTAGAGATTGGAGTTACCCTTATGAACATTCATATGGTTTGGAAGGTGGAAAACAGTTTCTTGAAAAGAGATTACAGGTAAGCTCCCATTTTCTGGACAGGGGCACATGACGTCAGCCTGGGCAAAGGGGAGGGCTGCCTGGCCTTTGCTTAAACTACTGACCACTTAGTGTCATTGATGTAAAATAAGTTATCCCAGGTTAGCTCAAGTGACTTGATATGTAATTGTTTAAAAAATAAGTTGGTTGCAGTCCTGGGAAAAACAAAAGAACCAACCAACCACAGAAAAAGAAAACAGTGCCCTTGAATCAAAATTAGAAAAACATATTTTTTTCTAGAATAAATACTTACCTCAGTAAATAGATGTTGAAAGAATGCTTTTGAACAATGCTCAACTTTTTGATATATTTCAATTGCTCATGTGTCTTTCTGTGCCAGCTGAGCTTCTGAACATTATACATTGAACATCAATGATGTGGCACTCTTGCTGAAAGGAATGCTGCCTTTTATTGAGAGACACCTATTGAGCCAGAAAAGGAATCTTGAATAGCTGTTTCAACATTCTTTTTTAAAAATATATACACAGTGAAGCTAGGGTCCAGAAAAGCATTTGTCTATGGTCGCTTAACTAATTACTTGATAACTAGTGCTAGAATCCAAATAGCCTCACTCCTATACTGTATGTCACACTAAGATATTCCCGAAGAGTAACCTCACCAGCAGGGTCATGATCTTTTATCCCTAAAGGTATCTTCTTTTAGAAATACTTGGGAAACTTGCAGGCCAGATACAGATGTCTCATTTGACATCTGTTCACATATACAGATGATACACAGAAATCACTGTAATATTTTTTCTGTGTGATGAAGCATTTGGTTTCTTAATCATGTTCAAAGATTTGAGGTATAGTATGATTTGTTTTTTTAATTTTAAAATACGATTAAGACCAACTCCTTATTCTTGTTATTTGAAATGTATTTCAGAACCTTGAGATAATTTCAGTTACCAGTTTTTCTCTTGGTTTGTTGAGAGGAAATTAGCACAAAGTACATCAGGCATACTAACTAAGCACTAAAGGCAACATTTTACAAGTTTGTTGATATGATGCATGTATTTGGAAAGTTGCTTGTGTAAGATAAGCATAACCTTGTAACCGGTACCCAGAAGCACCAACCTCCATACTAGTTACCCCTAAAATCTTGTCCAGTATCCTGACTTCTAACAGGTCTGTTTTTGTACTTTGTATGAATAAATCACATAGAGAAATTATTCTTTTTCATGTGTCTAGCTTTTTTATCCAGTGTATTGTTTGAGATTAAGCCATGTTGTCTGTAGTTTAGTTCATTTATTCTCATGGCGATACAGTATTCTACTGAATGGATAACTTTTTCCATTCTCCTTTTGATAAAGATTTAGGTAGTTTTGAAAGGGTTAATTAACACTTCTTTTGCTATAGTGGCTTTTGAGAAGAATCTTTGGAAGAATATGTGAATTACATTTGGATGTTTATAATTATAAATATTTGTAAATTTAAGATTTTCTTTTAGAAAGTACATAGTTCTTTCTCTTCTCAAAGCTCTGAACTAGCATACATTATAGGTAAACATGTTAGAGAGAGCCTTGAAATAATACAAACTTCTAAGCTTCTTTGAACTTCCTGGGAACCTTTTAATTTTAGTTCTTATTTTTCTTAGGGGCTAATTAACTTTTTATTTATGAGAAAAATAGTGTCTTACTTTGACAACATAATTAAGGGCACATTATGATTTTATAAGTCTTAACCATATCTTACTATCTTTATGAGTTAGTTGATTATTTATGTTTCTTGGTATCTACGGCAGCTTATTAAAGAAAAAAATCATTTTTGGGCTAAGAAAATTTGGAGTTCTACAAAGTTTCCACAAATGGGTCTTTCATAGTTTTTCAGATTGTCAAATACTCTGGAGTGCCATGTGAGTTGGGTATACATGCATGTGACTGTGTGTATGTGTTTACTGTTTTAAACAATTTTCTGTCTCCTTTTTATGCCATTACCGTATCTTTTTCTACCTATAGGTAAAACAAAATCAACATGAAGAGCTGCAGAATGTAAGGAAGCATATTCATAATTGTTTCTCAAATCTGGGTTGCTTCCTTTTGCCCCATCCTGGTCTTAAAGTTGCAACTAATCCTAGCTTTGATGGGAGATTGAAAGGTGAGAGTTCTCATTCTTTTCAGAACTTTTTAGGTACTGAAAGCTTTTTTAAAATATATAATTCCTTAAGTGTTCTGTTTTATACTAGAGAATATCTTGATGCATCGATGATGATTGTAATGATAGTAGTATTGTCTCTAGCTTTCTTTTGATTGTCACTGTCTAGCATATTGATTATTTTATCAGAACATATTATTTTATCAGAGCTTAAATTTTGAAGGCTGAGATTTAATATTTCATATGATTACAGACTGCTGAAAGCTTTACCATTTTATTGTATTGATGTAGTCAGGTTTAAACCTCTTTTCAGAGTTGAAGTATAATTTTATAATTTTATGTTTATTTTAGGATTATTTTCACTGTAGTGACAAAAGACTTGAGGATTGACAAAACTTTTATATAGTGTGGCTAGAAAAACAGTCTAGTATTAAATTTTAATCTCTGGAATTGTTGACCTGTTTTGAATAGGATATTTTCATTGATACTTAATGTGGAATTTGGTAGTCCATAGAATTACGGGGGAATGGAGGAAACAACATAGCAGCGTAATGGAAACTATGTATTTTTCCCAGGAGATATGGCATGTTTGAGTTTTGTTAAGTGATTCTACTTATGTAATACTATGTGTTTATTTCATAACACAATTTTATGAATCCTTATCAATAGCTACTTGATTCAAAGTTTTCGTTTTTTTTTTTTTTTTACTAATAATGGCCAATTTCATGCCCATCAGATATTGATGAAGAATTTAAACGGGAACTTCGAAATTTAGTTCCATTGCTGCTTGCCCCTGAAAATTTGGTAGAAAAAGAGATAAGTGGATCTAAAGTCACTTGTAGAGATCTTGTAGAATATTTTAAGGTAGGTGGACTCTTAACATGGCTTTGTCTAAACTAGAAATATAAGCAATTTAAAACTAATTTGTATGGGGCCAGTGAGATAGCTCAGTGGTCTAAAGCACTTGCTTTGGCAAGTGCACAGGGACCGTGGTTCGATCACTGGCACCACATGCCATGCCAGCTCTGCCCCTACGGTGGGCTGAGCCAACCACACACACACGAAAAAGTTTATACTTAAAACTAATTTGTATGTGTAAGAAATGTCTTAATTTATTTTATTTTGTGTTTTTCTTTGTGTTTGTTTGTTTGTTTGTTCGTTTTTGTGGAATCCGGGATTTAACTCAGACCCTTGTGCTTGCCAGGGAAGCACTTATTCCACTGAGCCATCTCCCCGGCCCCTTAATTTATTTTAAAGTAAAAAATTTTTTCTGTCTCAAATCGTGTATCAACATTTAAGGAAGTAAAAGAGTACATGTAAACTAGTAATGATTTTTTGTGCAACAAATAATTATCCTGCTTCTCCATCTCCCGTATGGCAAGAAGAGCCACTCATTTTATTGTAATGGCTCTGTCATTTGTGAGTGATAATGGGAATTGAAAGCATAATTTTGCATTCTGAGTTCTCACAAAAGCATTTCTTCAGAGTTTTCAAAACTTGGTAAGAGTAGCTGAAAATATTTTATACTGGCCTTTGAGATCAATTAAATTATTCCATTTTTTTCTCCTGTTCTTTAGCCTTATAGCTTGCCTGTCAGAACAAGAGGACTATAGAGCATTGTAGATGGGAGGGAAAATACCTTTGACTAAGAGTGTCACTTATTGGATACTTGATAACTTGCATATTATACTTGTTTAAGAGTTAATTTTGATTAAATAGAAAGTTAAGATGAAAGTCTCCTGGATGTTGAAAACCGCATCATTTTCTTACTCTTAAACTACAAATTAAGTAATTTTTTCTTGAGCTGAAATGTAATTTCAGCTAAAGTAAAATACTGGGCTTAAAATGTTTCCTAACTTAACTATTTGAGACATTGACAATTTTCACAAAGTGGATGGCATTTTATATAGAAAAACCTTTAAACATATGAAATATAATGTATGCAAATTAGAATGATATTTAGAACTTTCCCTAGGATATTACTTAGTAACAGATATAATAATATGAGAATAAGATTAACTTTGTTATAGTGAGAGTATGATTTTTAAGTCTTAGAATTTTCTTTTAATGGCATGAAATTTATTAATGATTTTCCTTTGGAAATCTTCTGTCTTTTAGGCTTACATTAAAATTTATCAAGGAGAAGAACTTCCACATCCAAAGTCTATGCTTCAGGTAGAGAGAAAGAGAGAGTCTTGTCTGTCTATCTGGGAGTGGGTTCGGGGAGGGAGAGGTGTTTGTATAGTTATTTATGAGGGAGAATAAAGATCTTTGCTTTAGAGAGAAATGGTGAAGATGGATGTGGGAAAAGTGTATTCTTTTTGTATGCATGTAAATTTTATTTATCTGGCAATATATATAATGGATATATATTGTAACTGCAGATTATAGGCTTTGAATATGTACGTATAGGTCACTAAAAATAAACAGTCCTTGGTACTTTATCTTTATTTTTTATTTATTTTTTTTTGACATCAGTTATTTTATTTTAAAGAAAAAAAAAATAAAAACAATGG
>NW_004524596.1:7131950-7148834 GCF_000260255.1 Octodon degus | reverse complement strand
TTACCACTGCATTTTTTATTTCCGAAATTATTTCTGATCTGATTTCTTCTATACCTTTCTGCAGTTGATTCTTTACTGTCAACACTATTATTTCAGAGATATCTGGTGTGTGATTTACAGTTTCCTCAGTGCTAGTGTCTTCTGCATTTATACTGGGTGGACTCGAGGCCTGAGACTGCATTTTGTTCCTTCTCTTTGTCATTTTATATACCACTGTCTTCTGACCTTTGGTGTAGAGCTTAGATAGAGTTATTACTTTAGCACCAGGTCCGGATCTACGAAGTTCACATTCCTCCAGGTGAGTGTTGTTTGGATCTGGCTGCTGTGCTCCAGTTCTTTCTGCTGCAGCCCTTAGAGTTGAACCCTTTGTGTCTCTCTGGCAAGATGAGAGATTCTGGCAAGATGAGAGATTCTGCTTCTGAATCAGCTGGGTGGGTCTTGCCTCTAGCCTCTTTGCAGGGAGTTCTGCTGAAGAGTTCTGTGCTGGGCCTGTGCCCTGGGTCTGTTCAGGATCCCGCAGCCTGGGTTGTCTCATTCCGGTACTTTATCTTTAGATGTTCAAAGTAAAAAATTTTCTGTTACTTAAGATGATTTAATGTCAGCCTCTCTGAACTAAACTTCTGTATTCTGAGGCTTTGGTAAAGCATTTAAATAAAGTTTATTTTCATATTAGTGACTGAGAGGTGCTTCTAGTGAATAAAGACTTTTTTCAGTGGTGTTCTTTTGAAACAATGATATTTTAATTCAGCTAATTTTTTGTAAGATACTACTTTGGTCAAATTCTTGGGGGGGGGGTGCATTTGGATTTTTTTTTTTTTTTTTTTTTTTTTTTTTTTTGGACAGCATCTCTGTACTTTAGCTTGGTCTTAAACTCACAATACGTAGCCCAGGCTGGATTTGAACTCAAGCTGATACTCCAGCCTCAGCCTTCTGAGTGCTAGGATTACAGGCAAGTGCTACCACGCCTACCAAATTTCTCAGTTTTGTCGTGTATCAGACAGCATTTTCTAATAAAACTGATGTAATGTGTGGTGTTATGAGCTTGAAAATGTTGTATGAGAGAGAATCACATGTGGGTAATTCATGATTGCTTACATCTAGAGACTCAGTAGATATTAGGGTATGCATATTTATCTTTATCCATTGTCTGAACATATGAGGTATTTTATATAAGTCTATTTTATTAATACTTTAAAAAACAACAACAACAAAAAAACGAGGTCTCACTGTAATTCACACTGGCCCTGAACTCACTGTGTAGCGCAGGTTGGCCTTGAATTTGTGGTGTTCTTCCTGCCTCAGCCTCCTGAGTGATGGGATTACAGGAGGGCACCACTACACCTGCTGTACAAGCCTATCTTAATATGAACCTGAACAAAACAAAACTAAGCAGGCAGATAGTTCCATTAGAAGCTTATGTCATATCCTATTAATATATACCCTTGCAAAGCAAAGGGAAACTAAAAATTGTTATTTTCTGTGGTTCATTTTTAGACTTCATTGTAGCATAATTTATTGTGTTAAAATTTAGAATTAGGTTCTTTTTGCACAATAATTGTATATTTCTCTTAGGCAACAGCTGAAGCTAATAATCTTGCTGCAGTAGCAGGAGCACGAGATGTCTATTGCAAAAGTATGGAACAGGTTTGTAACTAAATTTAAATTTGATGCTGGTGTGGGTTAGATGATATGCAATAATATTTTGATTAATGAATATTTCTGATTGCGAACAATTCAGTTCACAAACATCATTTGACAAAATTTTGTCTCTATTTGTAAACCCTGCATAGGGTGACAAAGATGACTGTTTTCCTTATCTGAACACAAAGGCAGCCATCTTCCCCACAATCATAAAAAGTAATTAAGTTCATAAACCGAGGTACCACTGTAATTGTATTTAAGATTGTCATGTGACATTGTTTGTAATTTCTTTTATGATTCATACTAGAAAAAAGTATAAAAATCACATGGCTAGAATGCAAAATTCAGGTGGTAAGTTATATAAACTGGTGAAATATTTTCTGGCTCATTCTGAATGCTGTTATTAGAATTCTCTGATGGAATTAACAAATAGCAGTTTTTGCAGTAAGCTTGCTCAACCATTAAGGTATCACATTAGTGTGTAATATTTTATCTACTATCTTGTCTTCAGTCTTTTGTATTATTATGTTGCATGGTGGGTCCTGTGGAGTTAAGTACAGTGCACAGAATTCAGTTTTAGTGGTACTAACCATATTTGGAAAATGATTTGCTTGAATGATTTAAAACATGTAAGAAATAATAAGTTATGACTACCTGTGAGGTGTGGTAAGCAAGTTTGAAGCTGATTTGTAAAAAGTGTGAGCAGGAAGTTTTTTCAAGTGTTAATATTTCTAGTACAGAAACTTTCCAACTATAATTATTTCCATACAGGTATGTGGTGGGGACAAGCCTTACATTGCACCTTCAGACCTGGAGCGAAAACACCTGGATCTCAAGGAAGTGGCAATTAGACAGTTTCGTTCTGTGAAAAAAATGGGTGGCGATGAGTTCTGCCGTCGCTATCAGGACCAGCTTGAAGCTGAAATTGAAGAAAGCTATGCAAATTTTATAAAGCACAATGATGGCAAAAATATCTTTTATGCTGCTCGTACTCCTGCCACACTGTTTGCGGTGATGTTTGCAATGTATATAATCTCAGGACTGACTGGCTTCATTGGCCTAAACTCTATAGCCGTCTTGTGTAACCTTGTCATGGGGTTAGCACTGACATCCCTTTGTACTTGGGCATATGTTAAATACTCTGGGGAGTTCAGAGAAATTGGAACTATGATTGATCAGATTGCTGAAACACTATGGGAACAGGTTGGTATCTGTCTTTTGTTTCTTAATGACTAATCTCATTTTTCCTCTGGTTGTGCCCTCCCTATTGCAGTGTTTGCACACCTTCTTTATATGAAGAATGTCAAGGATATTTCGTTTTGTTTAGATATAGAATTTGTACTGTGCTACCTGTACTTGAGGATTTTTTTTTCTTTAAAATTATAATTATAACACACTTTGGTAAACTTAAATCTGTAGTATCCTCTAGATAGATTCTTTCTTATAGGTCTGATTATGACATTCCATGGATAGGACCATAGTCTCTAGTTTTTTTTTCTTTGAGAAAATATAATCAGTGAACAATTTAAAAGATAAGGAAAAGAAATTTGGAAGTATAGTCAGTGCTTTTGAAAAGAAATTTCTTACTAATATGAAGAGACACTGTAGAAGAATTTGAATGATAGGTCTCTAATGCCTTCCATGAAGATAGTGGTGATTTAGTGATGACTACAAGGGACAGTTCTACAGAAGTTGCTGTCTGAAGACACTGGTGCATATCTATACCATGGAAATACTAATGAACTAACCAAAGCATCTCGAGCAAAGAACCAACATCAGTCATAATCTTTACCCTCAAATCAGAATTCAGAGTCAGGCTGTGAACTCTTGGCCAGCAAGCATCTACGAAGGAAAGCCATTTTGTACACCTTTGAGCTGTGTTTTGGAATTGCCTGTGTACAGATAATTTCACTTATGTGGAATTGAGGATGTATCTTTTAAAATAATCATTGTGAAATACCTGAGCATCATGTCAAGGACCAGAATGAATGTTGTGATCATTATTGAGGACAGGTAGATGTAACATCCATTTTCACATGCAATTTCTGGAGCAGTGAGGTATTTACCTTACTTAAAGATTTAGGATTTGCAGGTCTATAATTGTTTTGACTTTAAAAAGCTGAAGAAGTAGGACATTTTTTTAGTTGATTGGATGTTGACTTCTTGTACTAATATATGACTTTATAAAGTGACCTACTATATTGGATTTTGTCTTTTCTTTTTAGAGAAATGCTCTATTTATTAAGATCTGATTTGGACATTTGTTTTTGGATATTTGTTAAGTTAACATTTTTATCTTTTAAAAACTTCATTATTTTGTGGTCCTTGAATAATTTCTAAGAGAAGATGAATTAAAAGCTATTGCATCTCACTTTTTGAAAAAATATGATGTACAAATTTTGAACCCTTACTAATTTCCTGCAGCATGAATGACAGTAATTGTACAATATCTTCTGTAATGTACTCATCTGTTCAGCATTGATTCTAAGATTTTAGAGATACCATTATTACAGAACAATTAAATGGAAGACTCTTAAGGTGTGTAAGATTATTTTCATGATAGTATAATGGAGGTAAGGGATCTGCGCTGTCAACAAACTTTGTCTAAATTTCTTTGCATTTCTCTTTTCTTTTGCCTCAGAGGAGTCCCAGGAAGGTGAGAAACCTACAAAGTCTGAAATTCTTGTAGTCTTAACTCTAGCTTTGAGGCAGTCTGAGTCATTCTCCTAACAAATCGCTCCATGTTTTAGGTGTTTTCCAAACTGTTTGAAGTTACTAGACGTCGAATGGTTCATCGTGCTCTTTCATCAGCACAGCGACAGAGACTGTCATCCAACAATAACAAGAAGAAAAATTAGACAGTATTTTTAACTTTTTTCTCTATCTGAAGTGTTCACACTTATACATGTAGGACAATAAGCAGGACCGTCTGGGCCGGTCTGCATAAATGCTGTATACATACCAGATTTGATGCTGCATATAGGGTATGGAATTGCACATCCATCTCATAGGATTTGTAAATGGTTTGAATAAGAGGAAAGTAATTTTTGTTGCATATGTCTAATTACATAATGTGTAACATCATAATTTCTTTTCTTTTGGGAGAAGCATCTTTATTTCTCACATTCCTGGTTATTTTTGTCATTGCTTTGAATTGAATTTTTATATCTATTTTTATATGTAACTCTTTTTTTACCTCATGTTTTTGTTTGTTTTGCACATTTCTCATACCACAGGTATTGAAGCCACTGGGTGATAATTTGATGGAGGAAAACATAAGGCAGTCTGTTACAAACTCTATCAAAGCAGGCCTGACTGACCAGGTGTCTCATCATGCCAGATTAAAGACAGACTGACAGTTCATCTCCTCATGGACTCCACTTTCTTTTTCATGCTTGCTGTAAAATGAGAACTCGAATAAAAAAAATAAACCAAAGTTTACAATCAACTGTAGAAGTAGTTTAGTATAACTGGCTTCACAGATGGCTGCCACAGAGTGTGAAATTGTTTGTTGGTTTTTAAGCATTATTTTAATTGCTCCTTAGACCTGGAGATTAGCTGAGGAGCATTAGTTTATCATGCACATTTGTGCCATGTTTAATTTTTTTTCTTTTTACTTAATCTAATGTTAGTGAAATTTGTCTTATGTAAAAGGATATTTCAGGGAAATATTTTAAGAAATCTATTTAGTCTCTTTATTACAATGTCCCACTGAAATTTTAATTTTTAGAGAATTATGAATCACTGGATCAAGAATCAGATCAGAATGACAATGAAGCCTTTATTGAGCCACTACATTAAAAGTATATATTGCTTTACTGCCTTCAATACCAGTATTACATAAATGCATGTGTCAGAAACTTCACAAAAATTACATGACAACTCTTATAGCTGAGAAAGTAATTCTGAGGTGTACATTTGTTTTGCCTTTTAAAATTTATAAACCTGCCCTAAAAGGAGATGCATATCTGGGAAAATCTGAACTGTCTTTTTGCAGTTCAGCCTTCATGTACATAAAATATGCCATTAATTTTATTGGGGGAGAAACTCCATCCAAAAATGTTGCCTACAGCTATGAGTTAAGAGTGTCTGTACAGTGTGTAGCTTTTATTTTCTAAAATCACAGATAGGGCATGTATATGAATTATAAATATATAAATACAATTTTGTATTAAAAGTTTTGTAGTTTATGGCAAAATCTGGTTCTGTGGTAGGCTAATAAGTACAATTCCTGTGAAAGGAATGTTTGTGGCTCATGTCAGTGTGTGAATGCATAGACAATTTGAAGTTTTTGATATATTTGTGATATTTATCTTCCTTGAGCACTGCAGTCTCACCTTCCCAAGGGAATTCAATGGGAATGTTTATTGTGACTCGTTCTCTGTTGCATTTTAAAGTTATTTCCTGTAATTTATTTTCAGTACATAATTAAAAATTTGTTGTATATATAAATTGAAACTTGTGGGTTTTTTTTTTTTTTTTTGAAAGGAATTCTTCAAATAAATATTCCACTACATGTCATATTTGTCCATACTGGAAAGAGCATGAGCAGAAAACATTCAAGATGAGGGTATAAGGTATTGTACCTTGAAGCTATCTGAGCATGTAAGAACTTATTTTCTGTGTCCATAAGAGAAAATTTGTGAGTAGTCTAGGTGTGGTTAAGGGTATATTAATTTCTCTCCCCCATTCCTTCTGTGGGATTGTGTGTGTGTGTGTGTGTGTGTGTGTGTGTGTGTGTGAGAGAGAGAGAGAGAGAGAGAGAGAGAGAGAGAGAGAGAGAGAGACATGCAAAGCTTTTTTTTTCATACTTTTGTATCCTTTATGAACATTATTAAAACATCTGGTTTGGCTTTTAAGTGAAGAAAATTCAGGTCTTATATGTATGAAAGATTTTAACTTACTTTGGTTGATGTATCTCCTTTCCCATTCAAACCCTGTTTAATACAGACTGTATTTGTTTTTGTGTATATTAAATTGCTGCCTACTCATCTGTTCTTTTTAAACCTAAAAAGATGCCTCTTCACAATCCCATTTTATGAATGCTACAGATTGTTTATATGATGAATGAAAAATAAAGTTTGTTGGTTAATAGAAATTGTTCTGAAATAAAAGACTTACATATTTTACCTTTTAAAATTTTTGAAGATTAGATTTTTAAATACTTCTTGTTTTTCTCAAAGAAGTATCATCCTCTTTGTGATTCCAAGAAAGCACTTTAGTTTAAGCTCGAAGGCTCAGGACATTATTAAGCAAGAAGCAATCAAAAGGATTAAAGGCAAATTCAAAAATGTTGACTGGAATAACACTTTCAGTATTAGTATATTTTCTGTGTGGTAGAGTTTTTAGTAATGTTACAGATTAAGCTTTTACAGAAACTTCCTCAATAACAAGGTTTGTCCTAGTCAAGATATAATTTACTTTTTTGGAAATAGGCAATTATCTGTGATCCTGCTATTGAGTATGCCTTCTGTATATCTTATGATGGGTAGCTAATCATCCTTGCTTCAGTGAAAATATTTCTGTTTGTAGAATTTAATAACTTTTTTTTCTTTACCCCTCCTTTCCTTTTTCTGGCAGAATCTCACTATCTAGTTCAGTATGGCTACATATATGTAGCCCTGGTTGACCTGAAAGAGTGATCCTTTTCTGAATAGTAGGATTATGGGTATGCACCACTATGCCCAGCAGTATTTCCCTTTTGAGGGTTATATTTTCACTGAGCTCTGAGATAAATTTTGTTTTAATTTCAGGACTGAGCTCAGTGGACTATAGAGCTTTGCATATTTGAATTAGGCATGAGCGCTATTTGTTCTAGTTAGGTTCATTACTATGGAATTTTAAAATTTCTGGTCTTTAATTGGTAGAGACTAAGAAACAATGAATTGGAGTTGGTTCTTTGAAAGAATAAATGAAATTGATAAACCCATAACCAACCTTTCCAAAAAAGGAAAGACAAAACTTAAATTCATGCAATAAGGAATGAAAAGGATGAAATCACTACAAATCCTAAAGAAATTCACAAGATAATATGTACTTTGGAAAGTCTTTACTCTTACAGGATAGAAAACAGGAAAAATAGATTCCTAGATACATGTGAATTAGCAAAGCTGAATCAAGAAGTATAAAAATTCTGAATAACCCAATATTAGTCAATGAAATTGAAAATATAATAAAAACTACCAACAAAAGCCCAGGTCCTGGTGGATTCACAGCTGAATTCTATGAGACATTTAGAGAAGATTTAATGACAGGTCTTCGAAAACTCTTGAATAAAATTATAAAAGGGAAGCAATTCTCCCTAACTCATTACTGGAGGCAAGTATTACTGTTATACCAACACTGAGAACCAACTAAAAAGGAGAACTACACAGGCCAATCTCCCTAGTGAACTTAGAAGGAAAAAGTCCTCAATAAAATACTAGCAAGAGGATTATACATCACAACCAAGTGGGATTCATCATAGGAATGCAGAGATGGTTCAGTATATAAAGATTAATAAATGAAATACGCCATATCAACAGAGCCAAGGATAAAAAACATATGATCATCTTGATAAAAGGCTTTTGACAAAAGCCCAATGCTCATTCATGATAAAAACCCTACAGAAAGTTGAAATAGTTGGTTTTTACCTCCACATGATAAAAGCCATTAATGACAAACCAACAGCCAACATCATACTGAATGGACAAAAATTGAAAACCTTCACTTTAAAATCAGGAACACGACAAGGATGTCCACTGCCACCATTCCTGTTCATATAGTTCTGGAAACAGCAATTAAGCAAGAGAGAAAAGTAATTGGAAAGGAACAATTTTTTTTAATATGAAGTTCCATGTGCATTTATAGGTCTTAATTGCAGCAAAATGTAAATGAAAATTGAGAGCACTGCTTATTAGGCAAGTACCTTTAAAATTTAGTTTGAAGTAAGAAAATGGAGTTTCTCCAGACAACATATTCATATAAAATTTACTTTAGTTTATGCTCTAAAGAGTACATGTTATAACCATCAGTAAGAGGGCTTTTATATTTCAACTGAGCCTTCTATCTGCCATCACTGTGTCCATGAAGGGGCGCTTCTGAATCCAATACTGCATGATACTGCATGCTGCAGTATCTGGGGCAGGGCAGTGTGGACTCGGTGAAGGTCATGACTATGAATTGCAACATGCCCAGGGATCTGGGTGAGGGTGCCAATAAATTCGTGTTTTTCAACATCCCCCAGATTCAGTGTATGAACCCCTTGGTGCAGATCCTGATGTTCAAGAACATGACCCCATCTCCCTTCTTGTGCTTCTACCTGGATCCTGGGGAGCAGGTCTTAGTGGACATGGAGATCAAGAGCAATGGGGAGATTGTGGAGAACATCCGCAAGATCCTGGGGAAGAGCGAGGGGACGCTGCAGCGGGAGGAGCAGGAAAAGCAGTGGCTGTCCCACTCAGGCAACTTTGAGCCCTGGAAATACTGCCTGTGGGAGTGCATGTGCAAGGTGGAAAGCCAGGTACCATACCCAGGCCTGGTGCCCCTGCCCAAGGAGATGACCACAGCAAGGTCAGGGCTGCCCTGAGAGCCAGTTCCCAGGACTGAGGCGCCGTAGGGAGTTGGCCCCTGTGAGCAAGGATGCTGCATATGAGGACTGCATACAAGGACCCTGTGTGGGAAGACACCCCTGCCCTGGCAATAAAGGCTGTGTGAGCAGTGGGGGGGGGGGGGGAATCAAAATGAACACGGTACATAGAGATGAATAACTTTCTTTTATGTAGTAGCAAAAGGAGTCAATAATCCTTTCAAGAAAGAGACGATTTCACTCCTACCAACTTGGATTCACTATCCACAAATGATATTGGAACCTCACCAATAGTGTAATTCAGTTGCCTTGCTCAGTCATCTCCATCTGGAAGACATAGCCTTTAGAAATACATTTTTCTATTCTCTAGAACTATTTTTGTATAATCTGAAGCTTCCTGTTAAATCAGATGCTCCTGGTCTCAGCAAAATCTGAGTTTTTTGTTTTTTTTTTTTTTGGTGGAACCGGGGATAGAAATCAGGCCCTTTCTCTTGCCAGGGAAGTGCTTATTCTACTGAGCCATCTCCCTGGCCCAAAATCTGAGTTAAAAAGTTGGCCCCATGGCTGATTATTTTTCTTTTCAAATCCCAGCCATATACACCATTTCCTTTGTAGTGAGTTCCAGAGACAATATCAAAATTACCTTCCCTTTGCTTTCTAATGAATTCAGGAATAAACTTTGGATGGTATGAGAAGCGAGCATCTATAATAATTATGTAGTTTCCTGTGGATATATGCAGTTCTGAGTCCCAACTTTTTCTCCTGTGGTCGTAGAAGAATTTTGTCTGATCCGTAGATATTTTCCAACTGTTCAGTAGCCTCCCTTGTTCCACCTGGGCTTCCATCATCTATGATTATTTTATAGTTGAATCCATTCTTGGAGAAGCTTTTCACCAGCAGCCACACAATGAGAGGCAGGTTTTCGTGCTTGTTGTAGGTAGGTGAAAGCACCGAATACTTTCCCGGTTTGGGAAGCGGCCCCCTGACTCCAAGGGAGACCCTGCTGGTGCTTGGATTGTCCTCCATGGGGGCCATGGCAGAATTGCCAACAAGAAAAATTATTATTTGCAGGTGACATGATATTCTACGTAGAACACACAAAACGCTGCCAAAAGAATACCAGATTTAATAACCAAATTCTGTAGCATAGCTCAATACAGTCAGTACTCAAAAATTAATAGCATTCCTGTACACAAACTGAGAAATTAGAGGAAACCATAACTTTCCACAGTAACATTAAAATACTAGGAATCAACTTAATAAAATATCTGTACAGTATAGTGCTCTGAAAGATCAAAAAGGATTTTGGAAAGTGGAAAGATATTCCTCACTTGTGGATAGGAAGAATCAACATTGTGAAAATGGCTCTACTCCAAAAACTTGCACAGATGTATTCTTGATTAAAAGATCATTGGTATACCTGACATCAAGAGAAAACATTGCTAAACTTCATCTGGAACCAGAAGACATCTAGAATAGCAAAAGCAATCCTGGGAAGCAAAGAAAAGGCAAGAGGCATCACAATCTTTGACTTGAAATTATAGTTCAAAGTACTATGATAGAATCAACATGCTACTGGGAAAAAAAAAAAAAAAAAAAAAAAAAAACCCTGCAGATCAAGAGCAGATTAGAAGATACAGACACAACTGCAAACACACTCAGCCACCTTTGACAAAGGGGCCAAACATTCACTGGAAGAAAGCCTTGTTCATAAGTAGTGCTGAAAAAACTGACTTTCCATGTGCCATAAACTAAAATTAGACATACCCATCACCATGCACTAAAGTCAAAATAGATCACAGATCTAAATATTAAAACAAATACTAAATCTACTGGAGGAGAAAGTAAGTAGAAGTAGGCAGAGAGTTCATGAACAATCAGCGGCCCAGGAAATACTTCAAAGAATCAACAACTGGGATCTCTTCTTAATTGAAATGTTTTTGCACATCAAAAGAAATCAGTAGAGCAAAAAGAAAACCCACAAACTGAGAAAAAATTTTAGCTGACTATCTTTCAGACAAAGGACTTCTATCTAGAGCATATAAAGAATTTTTAAAAAATCGTGTCCCCAAAATTCAAAGGCAGGCCCAATCCAAAAGTGGGCATTTGAGATGAATATACACTTCTCAGATGAAAGACAAAAGGATAAATAAATATATAAAAAAGGTTCAGTATTATTGGTCATACAAGAAATATGAATTCAATCACTGAAGTTCCCTCTCATCCCAGAAAGAATGGCCATTATTAAGACAGTAACAAATTTTGGTGGGGCTATGGAGAAAAAGAAACTTTCCACTATTTGTAGGAGTGCAAAGTGGTACAACCACTCTGGAAGTCAGTGTGGTGATTCCTCCAAAAGCTAGGATTGGAGGTCCCATTCAAGTCAGCTATCCCCCTCCTGAGTATTTTTCCACAAGAACTAAAATTATACCACAGTGATGTATGTGCACCAATGTTTATAGCAGTGCAATTTGTCAGAACTTTGAAATAACCCAAACGCCCATCAACTGAGGAATGGATAAAAAGATATTTCTATATCTTGGGGTATTGCTCAGCTATAAAGAAAGATAAACTGGAGGCTTTTATAGGTAAATTGATGCAACTAGAGACTATACTCATAAGAAACTCAGACCTGCATGTGTAAACATCATATTGTCTCTCTAGTGTAAAAACCTGAAACAGTAAATAAAATACAAGGTTTTTTTTTTTTTTTTTTGCGGTACCGAGGATTGGACTCTGGACCTTGCTCTTGTCAGGCAGGTGCTTATGCCACTGAGCTACCTCCTCAGTCCCCAAAAAGTACAATAGATACTGTGAAAGGGAAACTGTTGAAAGGTAAGGAACAACTGGAATGAAGGAAAGCAGAAAAAGAAGGGTGGGGGAAATTATATATATATTTATATATGCACATATATAAGCTGGGATAATTGTACTGCTGTGATCTGGCCTATTGAAAGAAACAGTTAATGCTTACATTTTTTCTTTTTAATTTTGTGTTTATTAATTTTCCATGCTTATATCTGGTAATCTGAACAACTAATTTTAAGACAACAATATGCAATATAAGAACTATTGTTGAATTCTCGTTTTACTTAATGAAGTTCTGTATCATTTCTAATGCTTTATATTTTATTCTCAAAAAAATTTAAAAAGCAAAAAATAAAATATAAACTTGTTCCTGTAACAAAGAAAAAAAAAAGCTATTAAAATATACCGGAAAACACTGATGTGGCTGTTAATGGTTTGCCTTAAAAATATTCAAAATGACCCCTTAGCATTTGGTTAGGCTTTTAACCCAGTAATGAGCATTTAAACTAGCTGCTTCTGTGTTTGTGTAGGTTGCTATGTCTCTTGCACATATATAGGCTCCAGCCTAAAGGTTCATGGCCACATGAGTTTGACCAGAATTCATGCTTGTATTCTTGTATTTTACATTCTTGTCATAGTTGTGTGGCAATGACGAGGATGAGCTCGAAACCCTGCAGCAGTGTTTCCGGCAGCTGTCTTCTTCCTTAAGCCCTGCATTAGAGACTTGACTTGGAGAAGGGGGTCGTTTCCAACCAGCATGGAATTGTCATCTTTTCTGTGTAAGTTTTAGATTAAATTCTAGGACTTCCTGACCTTCAGATTTGCATTTTGCTGGGATTTAGCTCAAGGAATTGAGCTACTTTAACACTGCAGTGAAATACAACTTTTATAGTCTTTTAAATTTGAGACTTTGGGACTCTTCAAAGCCAAAAAGGTACCAGCTGACCAGGTCAAAAGTACCTAAAGATGTGTAAGAAAAGTTTAGGTGAGGAATCACAGCTGTTGGCTAGCTCAGTAAAACATTTTCATATGTATATTTGTATTCCTTATAGTCCTGTAAGGTTATATAGGATATCACCTCATGAAAAAAGAAGTCTCCTGTATCTCAGGCTGACAAACCTAGGATTTTAAATCATGTGAAGCTTTAGATACAGATGATGTCTCTAACTTAAGATATAAGTTTTGTCTTGGCTACATTCTGAAAGCCCTACAAAGTGCAGGATGAAAAAAGATCTTGCTAAAATTGAATGAAATAATGTCAAATTACTCATAATATTATTATTTTAAAATGAATCATATGATGAAGAACTGGAAATTTTCCTAATCATTGGATTGTATACTTCAGAGGTAACCATTATTTACTGTGGTATGTGTTGAAATCTTTCCTGTGCTTATTGTTACATCTGTGTGTGCTTATTGAGATATTGTGTGTGCATAAGACATACACTTGATTTTTAATCCTACAAAAAGTCATTTTGTACAATTTTCTTTTTTTAAGGTTTTCCTGCTTATTAAATCCTCTTATGAAAACATTCACAATCACTGAAGACAGGCACTGCAGAATCTCTACTCCTTCTGCTGCTCTCCAATCTCGAGCTCACTTTTTGCCAGCACCAATGTTAGCCGTTGCGGTGCCCTTGACTTTCTTCATTCTGTTCTTGCGTTCCTTCCACTGCTTTCTGGAGTTCTTTTTCTTCTCATACAGGCTATGTCTTGCAAGTCTATGGTTTGGCTCATTTTTCTTCGCATAATCCAGGGAGTTGTAAGTAATGCCTAAGCTAGTCATCTTGCCACCATCAAATGGGTTCTCAATCCAAACACAAAAATGACATCTGGTGTGGTCTTGTACATCTTGGCGAGTTTTTCCCAAATTTCTGTTTTAGGTACTGTTGCTTTCCCAGGGTGAAGGACGTCAATGACCATTTGTTTCCTTTGAAGAAGTCAGTTGGTCATGAACTTCTGGTTTTGGATAGTTACTGTGTCATTCATGATGGCAATGATCCTCAGACAGCCTCAAACAGGGAGGAACAGAGAAATGTTCTCCAGCCAATCATATCAATGTGCATGGAAGGACCACAATTTTCTTTTTGTATAACATGATTGTTTTTCTGGGTTATTACGTAACTATAATACTCATGTGGTGGCATTGATTTGATTCTTTTAAGGGTAAACAGGGCTGTATGTTTGTTTGTTTTCTTGAGCTGAGTCACTATGTTGCCCAAACTGATCTTGAACTTCTGGGCTTAAGTGAATCTCCTGAGTATTTGGGACTACAGGTGCATTCTACCATGCCCAGCTGGTGAATGCAGTTTTGACTATAGAGCACTAGACTTTGTATCTTTTTCTAACTGTACTTCTTGAAGCTTGTCTATACTTTACTTTCTGTCATTAGAAAGGTTATTATTAAGAGCTAGTAAGATCTGTTTTACTTTTTGTTTTCTTTTTCAGTACTGAGGATTGAGCTGGGGGCCTTTGGGATGTTAGGTAAATATTGTAGCAGTGAGCTACATCCCCAGTCCTTTAAGAATTTTTAAATGGTCATGAATTTGTAGCCATTTACATTAAGAAAGGTCATCTAAAATGAGACAGCTTAAACTTGCCAAATATGAACATTACCTAAAGCTTGGATAACCTAGAACTTGAAGAGTACTTAAATTTCAATTCAAGGAAAAGGATATGGATCTTAGAGTTAAAATTGTCTTCATACTATCACTTCCCAACTTTGTAAGCTTGGATAAATGCTTATGTAATGTAGATGCCTCAGTTGCTTTGCCTGTAAGATGTGACTGTCTTCTTGAGGATCTTGGGAGGATAGGATGAGAATATCCTGCTAGATACTCTCTTTTTTTGAAAAAATCAGTCTGATTTGTTTTTAATTAAGTATTATGGTCATATACAAATTTGTGCTCATGTTGTACCTTCCTCACTTTAGTCCTTCTAATGAGCTGACAGGAAGCACCACTATCAATCACACATACAACAGTAAAAGTTTTAGTCTTGTGTTTTTGAATAGCTATTTAAACACTACCATGAATAGTAACTCAGTCTGACCTAAAGAAATCAAAAGTAGAACTTGCTGTTATATCATGCTAACTCTTAAAAGGATCTGATTTTACAGATCAACTATAAAATGTGAGAAATGTTAGATATTCTTTATTTGGTATTATATATACACCACACTAAAATTCCTTTCGATAAGTAAAAGGCAGCACTTTTTAGATATAGGGAATTCTAATTAAATTGGCATAGTCAAGACTAAAAATATAGACATAGCTTTCTTGTCTTCAGCCACTCCCTTTAACAGGCCAATAAACACAAACTGAAACGGTGGAAACTTGCTTGGTTTTGAGACAATGAAAGATTCTCTCAGTATTTAAACATATTCACATAACCAGTTATATAAATCTAAATATAAAACCAACCTTCAGTAGTTTTGAGATGATATTCTCAATCTTTGTGAAAAGTTGAACATTACTAATCAAGTCCATCCATGTATTTAGAAGGGAAAACAGTGATAGAATTTACTGAACTGGAATTACTATCAAACCTTGAAGAAAAAAATGATATACATTTAACTACAAGCTAATTTTATTTAAATCAGGACTGCCCAACAAAAATATTCTGTCAGTCACTCATGATCTGAATTCTGGTGTATGAGATTAAATTATGGTACACATACAAAAACCATGAGACATTTCTGTTCAGTAATAAATAAGGCAGTGACTATTACTCATTAGTAGCCTTTTTGAGGTAAGTTAGTCTGGCCTTTTTCCCTTCTTGCTGCCAGCAAAGATCATTTTTGTTCCTGGGATGTACTTCTTGGGATTCTCCAAATACTCCATCAAGGTATCCTCTCCCCAGGTGATACCTTTGTTCTTGTTGGCATCTGTGTAAGAGAATCCAGCAGCCTGACCTGTCTTCCGCCCAAAGAGACCATGGAGATTTGGCCCAGTCTTGTGCTTGCCTCCCTTCTCAACAGTGTGGCACTGGGCACACTTCTGTACAAAAATTTTCTTGGCTTTCTCAGCATCATCCACTTTTAAACCTGCTGTAGCTTCCACGCTGGGTGGTCACTGGTCTTCCCTTGTTACCTCAAGGAAAGTTCTAGTGCAGAAGCCTGATGTCCCGCTCTCTCTAGATACTCTTTTAAGCAGGGATGATATGCCTGCTTTTAACTTTGTATCCTCCTCTTTCTACAGAGACTACATGAATTTTGGAGGGTGATGGTCATTGCTGTTGTGTTCATCAGTATATTCCCTCAACTTGGTTAAGTTCTGTGGAAAGAAAAATTCATAAGTTTATATTTGCATCAAATATTTTTTACATAGTACATGGTCAGAGTATTTTTACACTTGATTTGAGCTAAAAGGCCAAGAAGCGATATGGTCAGAGTATTTTAAATGGGCTGATACACTTTAGTGCATGCCTTCTGCCTGCCTGGCTTACACAGACTACTATGGTTACTTTAGTTGGTTCTTTGACAAGTGTGAACTCCTAAACATTAGTGGTTTGAATTTCTCCTTTTGTATCAAAATAGGAACACAATCATTTAACTCATTAAATAACTTTGAGGGGAGTTCAAAGGTAAGCTACCCTCTTAGATTTGAATTATCTTTAGAATTTTAATATACTAATTTGATCTAATGTAGTTTCCTGTGTCCGTTTATAAAATCTCCCAGAACTGGGTCTACAGACATGTCTGGTGAGGAGATAAAATCTCTGTTACATTTGTTGTGCATTACTAATAGGTATATTCCTAATACTTAGAATTAAGATTGGGCTGGTGAGATGGCTCAGTGGTCTAAAGCACCTACTTAGAACAAGCTTAGCAAAGCACAGGGACCGCGGTTCAATCCCCCAGCACCACA
>NW_004524596.1:7121320-7131850 GCF_000260255.1 Octodon degus | reverse complement strand
CACACACACACACACACACACACACACACACACACACACACACATAAATAAATAAAATTTTAGAATTAAGATTAATTTTTCCTCAGAAGAGTGAAGGCTTTATTGGGGGTCAAGACCAATAGGCAACTAAATGTTGCCTATGCCTTGTAATAGCTCAAGAGTGGCTAATTTCTCCTTTTCCTCCTGTCTGTCTGTCTGTCTGTCTGTCTGTCTGTCTGTCTGTCTCTGTCTCTTTTATTTGCTGTCTTTGAGACACAGTCTCGCTATGCGGTTCAGGCTGACTTTGAACTCACTTTGCAACCCAGGCTGGCCTTGAATTCACACTGATCTTGCTTCTGCCTTAGCCTCCTGAGTGCTGAGATTACAGGCATGTGCCACCACGCAAGGTTGAGTGGCTATTTTCATCTCCATGTCTATACAGGAGTAACTTGAGGCTTGGAAGTCACCCATGTTTAGCAAGGGAGAGAAGCTGGCTTTACACTCCCCTGCTGCAGATAGCCATATACCCCCCTCCCCTCATCTGTGTGTATTTAAAATAAAGAGTCTCACACAAGCAAAGAAGAAGAAAGAGAGGGAAGATATCAGTGTCCAGCACAGTTCTGGACTAGGTGAGTGCAAGGTAGAGATGTGGTGTAGATGAGGTTGTGAAGATCTGCGCCAGATGGGGACAGGCCTTGCAGACCATGGAGGGACTTGATATGTGGGTATTAAGCATATGTGATGGGCAATTCTTATAAAAATCGATAGTTAAGATGCCAGAATTTGGGCTTAATTTTGAATCTAATTATAACTGCTTGACATGCTTGTTTCACATGCACATTCTTGGACTACACTCACATTGTGTAATAAATTTAAATCTGCATTTCTAAAATTCTTTCAGACCATTCTGATGCCTGCTGCAGCATAAGACCCACTGTTAGAGAAGAAGTGTTTTCTTTTCTTTTTTTTGCGAAACTGGGGATTGAACTCAGGTCCTTGCGCTTGCCAGGGAAGCGTTTATTCCACTGAGCCATCTCCCGGCCCCATGAGAAGTGTTTTCTAATAGGTAGTAGTGTTACAGGTTTTGGGTGCTATTTTTCTGCTTTTTCAATGCAGGAATCTTTCTGCACAGAGCTGAGATTATGTTGTATTCTATAGTTTCCCTGGAAGAGGTGGACCCTGCATTGTGAACAGATGTGACAGTAGATCACAGTAGTATCAAAGGGATACTCATGTGTAATAAATGAGGATTTTTTTTTTTTTGGCAGTATCTAGTTATGAGGTTCAGGCTGACCTTGAACTCACTATGTAGCCCAGGCTGGCTTCAGACTTGTGGTGGTCTTCCCTCCTCAGCCTTCCAAGTGCTAGGATTATACATGTGCACCACAGGCCTGGCTTGAAGTAAATAAGGGAATATTGTCTACACAAATTACAGATCCATTCTTAACCATAGTCTTTGTAACTATGCCACTTGGCTTTACAAAGCTTCCGATGAATTCTCCCTTTCTAAATATGTAAGGAACAGATTAGTTTTAGGCACAGCTGATTGTTTCATGCTTCGGGAAACATTTAAAAAGGTAAGACTTTCTAAGTCCTCTCTTTAGCTCTCTCTCTCTCTCTCTCTCTCTCTCTCTCTCTCTCTCTCTCTCTCTCTCTCTGTGTGTGTGTGTCTTTTTGAGACAGGGTCTCATTATGCAGCTCAAGTTGGCCTTGAGCTCACTTTGTAGCCCAGGCTGGTCTCAAACTCACTGCGATCCTCCTGCCTCAGCCTCCTGAGTGCTGGGATTGCAGGCATGCACCACAGTGCCTGCCCTCTTCATCCTTTCACAAGTGGCAGGATCTCTTTCCTATCTCTGTGTGTGTGCCTCACAATTTTTTCATTCATCCATTGACAGATGCAGTAAATAATGTTGCAGTGAATGAGAAAGCAGATATTTTTATGAGATGGTGATTTCATTTCCTTTGAGGGATTGCTAGGTTAATGTTCTGTTTTCAATTTCTGTAGGAATCTACTGTTTTCCTCAGTGGTTGCATAAATATATGTTCTCTTAACATTTTATTGCATGTTATCTCTTGCTTTTTTTATTCGTTCTTTTTTAAATAAAAGCCATCCTAACACATGTAAGGAGAAACTTCAGTTTTGGTTTTGGTCTGCATTTCACTGATGAACAGTGATATTGTTCACCATTACATATACCTGTTTGCTATTTTTATGTCTTTGGAGAAATGTCTCTTTGGGCTCTTTGGCCATTTAAAAAATTTAATATTTTTTAATCTTTTATTTATTTGGTACAAAGTCTTCCTACACAGCTTGGACTCAGTGATCCTCTGTGTCAGCCTCCCCACTGCTGGGATTATAGGTGTGCACCACCACACCCAGCCTTGGTGGCTAAACAGTGCGCACCAGGTCTCCAGCATGGCATGTGGTACTGGGGATTGAACCAGGGTCCTGCACTTACCAGGAAGGCACTTAGACTGCAGAGCTCTCTCTCCAGCCCTGCTTTGGCCATTTTTAATTTGGGTTTTTGCTGTCCAGTTATGTGAGCTCCTCATATATTTTAGATACTAATCCCTTTTAAAATTTTTATTATTTACTTGATACAAGGTCTTGCTACGCAGTTTGGACTTGAAGTGATCTTCCTGTCTCAGCCTCCCTGCTGCTGGGATTACAGGTGTGTGCCACCATGCCCTGTTTTAGGACTGACACACTGTGTTGGGGTTCTGGGGCCAACACAGCCTGCAGTACCAGGGATCAAACTCGGATCTTTGCACTTGCTAGGCATATTTTGCAGATATTTTCTCCAATCTATAGGCTGGGTTTTTTACTCCATGTTAATATTTTTATGATAATACTTTTCAAATATTTTGCAAAACTATCACTGCTTTACAGCACATTATTTCCTAGACATTATTTTGGAAATAGAGCACTCAAAAGGCTTACTAGAAAACAGCTGGATTCTCATATCAGCTTTTGCATTCATTTTTTGCAATATGTTGTTTTGGTTGAAGTGTATGAAGGAAATTTGCCCTCACAGATAATACAGTTGGCAAGGGAAGACCGTAGAGGATCCAAAAGTGTCTTGGGGACTTCCAGTGGCCTTGAAGTATATTGGGAATCACTGCCTTTTACTAAGAAATATCCTTGGCAGGGGTGTTAAAGGACACCCCGATATAACTTGCAAAGGCCATGCTGCCCTGTCTCTTGCTTTGTTTCCAAAGTTTGGATAATTTTTCTTGTTACTCATATCAAAGTTCATGTTATGGTCCTGCTGCCAGAGATAGAGTGGGACAAAGAGTGGGAACTGGGGTTTATAAGATCTTTTCTTTAAAATCTCAAACAAACAAAAACTTTTTCCTACAGTATAAGAATGTATGGGCTGGGGAAATAGCTTGACAGTCTAAGTATCTCCCTGGCAAGCGCAAGGACCTGGGTTCTACTCCCGGTACGGCATGCTGTGCCAGCCTGAGAACCCTGGCATGCCATGCTGGCCACCAAAACTGGGCATGGTGGTGCATGCCGAAATCCCAGCATTGGGGAGGCCAACAGGAAGATCACTATGAGTCTGAGTCTGAGTCTGAGCTGCGTAGTGAGGCCCTGTACCAAATAAAGGAATAAATAGATTTAAAAAATGTGTGTCAAATTTACAAGTGTAAAAACATTAACTTGTAATATTTTACACTCATCAGAGAGAAAGACTGATGCCAGTTCCTCCCCTTGTAGTCTGCTACTTGTGTTAGTGTGCGAAAGTGTGTGTGTGTTTAGGTCTGTCCCATCCTGCCCATATCCTGTCTCCCCTAGTGCTCAGTGAGTGGGTGAGGCACATGTAGCGGAAGGCTCACAATCACCCCAGGTGGTCCTGTTTGTGCAGCCAGGGCTGAGAACCATGGCCTCTATTCACTGTCTTCAGCATTTCCCTGTCCGCCCCCCTTGCTCTGTGCCCTCTGCAATCTTGTCTGTAGTAAGCTTTCCCTCTCCCTCTATGCTTTTCTTCATTTCTTGCCGTGCCTGAAACCAGGTTGTCTGTCCCCAGCAGCACAAGGCTGCCTTCTCCCACACCTGAGGGCAGCGGTGGTGGTGAACCTTTGGCACGGGTGCCACAGCAGGCTGTTACTGGAAGCTCTAGGGTTTGAGAGTCACTGCCCGAGGGGCTCCAAGCTGTAATGGAACCTGAGCTGTTTGGTGCTTCACTGTTCCATTTCAAGTTTTGTTTGTTACACTTTCTTTAATGTTCAACCTCTCCACTGGTCAACCCAACAAACCACTGCCATTCTTGAGTGCCATGCTCCCTCTTTTGTTAATAGCTAGCACCTAGCAAATGGCTTTCTTGTTCTTTCTGGGTAGCTCCACATGAAATGGCCAGTCCATACCTTCACTTCTTAAGCATTGAGGGTAGCTCGTTCCACTCCATCTCTATCATTAGTCACCCTTCCCCCCCCCATAATTGTGCTGCCTTTCCAATCTACATGTTGACAGCTGTCCTTTCGATTCATGTACTCTAATCTGATGAAAACCTCGTCCTTGAACACTCTTAGTTCTTTTTGATGTCACCTCATCTCATCACCTCCCTTCTCTGCTTAGATGCAGGGCTCCAGCCAGCATTATAGCTATTTCGTCATTAAAAACCTTCAACCCTTCTGTGTACTCACCTTACAAAACCTCCAACAAGTTTATAAACCTAAATCTCTGCCTATATCCTCGCAGTGAATATAGGAGAAAATCACAGAATCCTGCTGAAGAGAACCTCACTTTTCCTAAGTTTCACAGCTATACCTTCAGTCATACACTGTCATCTGTCACCGGATTTGACTGATCTGTTTACCTCCCTCCAGTCTTTTCTCCCTGAAGTGGTCACAGTACACTTACCCTAGAGATGAGCAGGCCATAATACTTTGCTACTTCAATTTCTTCTGTGAGTTTCCCTTTCTGAAAAACAACATTCCTCTCTTCAAAAAATAATTTCAGACTTCTTACTGTGGTTGAGGAGCTGACCCTTGCATATTTACTTTGATTTCATTTTCCTTTTCTGTCATTAACTATGTTGCAGCTAACCAGACCCAACTTTTCATTTTTCTCCTACCAGGAATTGAACTGTGCTCCCTCCTCAGCCCCCTGACTCCTTCCCTTAAACACATCACTCCTATCTCAGGCTTTTTCTGTTCATTGTCATTCTTTCCCACATCTTCCTTCTCCTCATTCACGTATTAGCTCAGATGTTACCTGCTAAGAGACCATTCCTAACACCCTGGTTAAATTGGCCCTTCCCCTTACCCAATAGCGCCACTGTGTTATTTCACATTAGCTTCAGTAGCTGATACTGCCTTATGTAGGCTGTTTGTTTACATATTGCATGTGTTCCTGTGTTAGGAGGAGGAATACAGGAGTCCTCTTGATCGCTGTCATATTTGATCTCTTAGAACAAAGCTTGGCATGATCAGAGCATAATACAAAATCTCAACTACCAGAGTTGTCAGGCTTGTGTCTTGCTCCCACCCCAGCCCCAGTGACCTGGGGATTGAACTCATGAGTGCTCTGCCACCAGGTACCTCTTCAGCCTTTTTATTTTTTTATTTTAAGCTAGGGTCTTGCTGAGTTGTGCAGGAGGCCTTGAGCTTGTGATCTTTCTGTCTTAATCACTGTAGTAGCTGTGGTCATAGGTGTATGCTGGCATTCCTGGACTTGTAATCCTGCTTAAAAGCAAGATTTAGGCTATAAATAATTCTTTTCTCTTGGTCACAGGAAATGGACATGTAAATATTTCATGTCACAAACTTGGACACTGAAAAGGAAATGTGTAAGTTTAGCATTGAAAATAAGAATTTTACATCAAGGATACCTTTTATGGTTTGATCTAAAATGTACTCAAAGACTAGTGTGTTCAGATATGGAGGGTTTATTTTTTTGATATGGAGTTTTTGAAAGTTAATGAAATCATGGTCACTAACCTCATTGTCTTAGTTACTTTTCTTATTGCTGAGACAAAATACCCTACACCTAAAGTTAAAGGAGGAAGGATTTATTGTAGCTCAGTAGATCGTTTGTTCATAGTTGGCTGGTTCCAAGTCAGGGTGGCATGTCAGAGGAAAAATAGTTTATGGTGGACACAAGGCAGTGGAGTATAGGAGACCAGATAATGAAGACCAGGGCCTAATTGACCTTCTCTTTGAGCACAAAGAGGAAAAATAGCACACCATGGTCCTTCAGCAACATGCAGGCCTGCTGGTATGTTGCAAGCTCCGGGGAAGTGTCAACACTGCTGAGAGCCAGGTGTTTCCCTGGACATGTACAATAGATAACAGGAGGCAGATGAATCTTCTGCTACCTAATTGCTTGTTCCTATATCTACATAAAAGCAAGGTGGGCCAAATACTCAGGACTCTTTTGTCCCCTAGAGGCAGAGCCCCTGGCCCCCTCATTCCAAGTTAATCCTGTGCCTTTTTGTCTTTCCTCCTTGTTAGTCCCCACTCAGGGATAGACTCATTGGCTGGTTCTTGGAGCAAGGTAGCGAAGCAGCAGCTGCCTGCTTCTCCGTTTTGTCCCTTCCAGGCTACCTCCCTTTTAGGTGGTACCACCCACACCCAGGGTGGGCCTTCCTATTAATCCATACCTAGAACAACTATGCCAAATCAATTGACTAATTTAGTATCCACACACCCTTAATCCCAGCATCACACGCGTACTCCTAGCCTCATACATCCTAGGTCCAGCCACTTCTGAAAGGAACCACCTTGACTGCCCAAGACTTATGTGTGTGAGGGTGACATCTAGACACCATAACACCCACCAATGAACTAATTCATCAGTGAGTTCATAGCTGAATGCACTGTTATGAGGCGGGGCCTGGTTGGAAGAAGCTGGACATTGGAGGTTTGCTTTGGAAGGGTGTGTCCCCCTCCCTTTTCTGGTCCTTCTCTACTCCCTACTTCTTGAATGCTGTAAGCTGAGCAGGTTTTTTCCCCATCATACTTTTTTTTTTTGTCTTTCTGAGAAAGAGTTTCACTACGTAGTTCAGGCCAGCCTTGAACTCATTTTTTAGCTCTTGCTGCCCTTGAACTCACATCAATCCGCCTGCCTCAGCCTCCCAAATGTGGGGATCACAGGTGTGTATCACTGCCTGGCTTCAGCTTCTACCACATCCTTTCTCAAAGAGATCAGGGCATGGTAAAGCTGTCTGGGAAAGAAGAGGTGACCTGTTAATTACAAGATCCTGGACACACGGGAAGGACAGTTGCCAAAGCCCTGAATGAATTTCTCTCAGGACCCATCTATAGAAGTTTTTGCCAGTTTCCTTGAGATTTCAGCAACATAAAAGAACGCAGACACCAAGAAGAGTTTTCTTTCTTGCCTTTCCCCTGGTAGCCCACCCTGTTTCCTCCAGCGTATATTTTTATTGCTTTTACTCCTTTTGCTCAGCCCAAGTTTGTTCTTCAGAGTCAGTTTGTCCCTCACTCTTCACGTTTACTTTTTCAAGTAGACTTGGCTGCTCGTCTTTGCTGTGGTAAGTGCTATAGAAATGTAACAGGATATGGAACAAGGACCAGGCTTACATTTAGAAATGGAGCAGAAGGACCAGGCTTCACCAAGCAGGTGCTATCTGAGCAATGCCGCGGAGAAAGAGGCATAAGCTGGGTAGACGTTTCTGGGGAGGAGTAGTCCAGAGAAAAGAAGCAGGTAGCTCTAAGGGCTGAGGAACTGAGTGTGGCATACTTTGGAAGGGAGAGTTAGGAGGCAGGTATAGCTGGGATTGGGGTGGACAAGACTAGGACCATGGGAGACGAGGTCAGCAAGTCACTGAGGAGGCCAAGTGACATAGACCTGGTAGGCTATTACGAGGAAATTTTAGGAGGAAAACTGGGAATACTTAGGGCATTTTGAGCAGGAGAATGTAACAGCAGACCTAATTTCGACTACTATTCTGGCCATTGTGCAGAGAACAGATTGGGCAACAGTGCCTGAGAGCTCACAATGGGGAGGAAGCTGAGGCCAAGACCCGTTGCCCCTCAGCACCCAGCCACTAAATTCTATATAAATCAGGCTTTTAATTCTGACAGAATCCACTCTGGTCACTTTACATAGGAAGGGAATCACAAAGACTATAGAAACATGCAGGTATCTTTGGGACCACTCCAGGCTGTCTCTCAGACCCAAGGAGCAGGTGATGGCGTTGCAGCATGGCCTCTGCTGTGGAGCCAGCATCAGCAGTGTCATCCTCAGGCTGCCCCTGCCACCCTGGGTCTCACCTATTTCCTCAGAAAACTCACTTCCAAAACAGGCCTGTGCTATAGATCTCACTGATAGAAATGAACACCTCTGCTGGTACCCTAATTTAAATGTCCTTTTAAAAGTTATTCTATATGAGGAAGGTATGATTCATACTTGTGGAATTATCAAAGTGAGGAGAGTAAGTCTGAAAAACTCTGGAGGGGCTCAGGTGACAAGTTCCAGTGAGCTCATGTGAGGCTGTGTGACGCTGACATGCACTTGCCTTCTGTCTTCCATCTCCTGAGCCATACAATGCAACTACCTCTGTATAAAACATGCACTTCCCTCGTAAAATAGGGATGCCCCCAATCTCAGGTTATTGCATTCAGATTGAAGGATTTTGGTTGATGCTCATTCCTCTAAGCTCAACCCCATTATTCTGTGAACAATGGACAAACTGTACAATTAAGAGATTATACAGGTCAGGTGGGGAAAGGAACAAGGTAGCAGAAAAGAATTAAGATCTATACTCACATATGGAACTCAGCAAGGAAGGCAAAAAATGGGTCTACCACTGATTGATATTTACTCACCTTATTTTCCTCTGTCCTCAGCCACTGTTAGGGGCTGTGTCTAATTGTCACCCCAAAGCCTCATGCAGCCACTGGGGCAGCTTCTAGAGTCTGTGATTAATTCATGACCTAATTCTGGGATTATGGGTGTGAGTGCTATTCCCACCCTGAGGGGGGTAATCTATATGCAATATAAGGAAGGGAAAGAGGCTTGCCAGCTGCTGAAGCTGCTGCTCCTCCCTTTGCTTTTTGCTGTTTTCCGCCACCATGAACTGCTGCTCTCTGCTATGTGCCACTCTGCCTTGGAGCCAGCCAAGTATGGACTGAAATTTCCACAAACTGTCAGCTAAATAAACCTTTCCTTCCCTAATTTTGGGTGTCGGGTATTTTGTCCCATCAATGAGACAAAAGTAACGAAGACAGCTACAAATCTGGCTCTACCTGTGGGGTGACCCACACCCTCATTCCTGAGGGCTTGGAGTCCTTGATAGTCCTCTGCTGTTTCGGGTTGCTCTAGTCCTAGGTGATGTCCCCTTGATCAGTGTAGTGTAAGGAGGAACTGTCAGAGGATACAGCTCCCACTTTATTTGCTAGTTTGCTGCTGTTGTGTAAGGAACCTAAACAAGAAAGGCCATTCTCACCTGGGAAAATGCTCTGCTGGTGGAAATGTTTCTGTCTTGGCCATTAATATTTCTAAGCCAGGAGAGGGTGACATTATAGGGATAGCAAAATATTTTCAAGTGGACCCAAAGGTTTAAAATGAAAATCACCACAGCCATTTTTATTTATGAATTCCCTGACATGCTTTCTGGCTACTAGAGAAACACTTTTATTATTGATGAAAAGCAAGTGCTGCATCTTGTAGGACAACATCCAATTCTACAAAGCGTTGCCCCTTGGTTTGTATTGGAGATTTTGAGAGGCTATTCTACCGTTTGAAAGGTCATTTACTTTCTAGAGCAAGTTTCTACTAGTCGTAATGTTACCATATATCCTGTGAAGACCAGCTGGTCCCATTATTACCTTCGTTATAAAATGTTTTTACCCTACTATGAGTGGACGTCGTGATCATGAGTTAGGTATTTAATACATTCATGAAGGGTGGTGTGTGGGCAAGACAAACCCACAGCTGGAACCAATGTGCATCCTGGTGAGTGCAGCCTTTCGGAGATGGAAGCCTCCTGTGGGGTCCTCTGCCCAGGTGGCAAGCTGGCCATCCTTGGTCCCAGAGCTGAGCCGGAAGCTCAGAGCTGGCTGCTGCAGGTGGCAGTCTAGGCCCTAGGCCATCATGGTGAGCAGATCAGCCTGGGTGAGAAGTCTGCTTAGCCCAGACATGATCTCTGCTCCTGCTTTCAAGGTCTCTGAGTTCATGCAGCCATGGAGCAGGCACTGGAGTGGCTCCCGAGCAGTCTGACCATGGTGCTGGGGAATTTTTGGCATCTTCTCTTTATTTACTAGAGGCCACAACTGAGCCTAGATTTCAAGACACAACTGAATAGGTAATTAAAATCTTTTCCAGTTTGCTTGATGACTTAAATTCATATTTTTTGCTACAGGGATCATTGTCAAAATTTCAGCTTACTCTAGCATAACCTAGTACTCTCAGAATCTGTTCTCATGAATATTGTATGGATAAATGAGCAAAACATAAAACATTTCCTCCAGGGTTTGACTTTGTGGTTGGTCCCACGGAACAAGTAGATTGATCATACAAATCACAGGAGGAGGGGCTGGGAGGATGGCTCAGTGGAATACGCGCTTCCCTGCTAAGTGCAAGCA
>NW_004524596.1:7105190-7121220 GCF_000260255.1 Octodon degus | reverse complement strand
AAAAAAAAAAAAAAAAAATCATAGGAAAGTTGACAGCAAGAGGTGAAAAATGACACCAAGAACTTTGTGATCTCTCAAGTTCTACCATCTTGGAGAAAGTTCTGTGGTACTATTTTACCCCATGGCTTTTAGATCCCAGACTCTCCAAGAAGTATTTCTTGGAAGTCACATTTAGAAAATCTGTATGTATCTGGAAATTTGAATGTTCTAAATTGAATGAGCTTGTCTAGACTAGTGGAATTAATAGGTGATAGGTTCTGGCCCGAATATAAACTGCTAAATTATTATGGCCCTGATTGAACATGGCTGAACCCCCAAAACAACAGCCTGTCTTCCCAAGGGCCACTTCCTCCTCCTTCCCCACCCAGCCCTGAATACAACTTCCTTTTACCGTCCCCACGCACACAGGGAGCCTCCCATCAGCTCCCTGTCACTGAGCCTGCCCCGCAAGCTCTGCCCCTCACAGAAGTCCACAAAGTCTCAGCTCCCCTTTGTCTCAGGTCAGAGGGTCCCTCACCTCCCTTCGATCCTCTCCTTGTCCTCAGAGTTAACAAAGCCCCCACACACCTTTCTTTTAGTTCTGCATCTCTGCTGTGCCAGAAAAACCTAACAATGTGTTTTGGACTGTTGACAAGGCAGGAACAGTTCGAACCAAGTTATTTTCAAACACTTCTGAGCACAGCATTGCAATGTATTTGTATTTTTTGGTACCTGTATATCTTAGTGTTCTATCTATACGGAGTCAGTAAGATCATTCATTCATTCAATATTCATTTATTCATCAAATACACTTACTAAGTACCTACTACTGTATGTTTCAGGTACAGGACTAGGCTACATGCTCAGGACAGTGGTGAGTGAACTGCATGCCCGATCTATGTGGCCTCAGCCTTTGCATCCTTGTTAAGAAGGCTACCATAGGCTAAAACATGCACAGCCGGGTGCTAAATTAGGAAGCCCTGTCATTTACCCACAGTACAGCAGGGGGCAGATGAAGTCTGTCTTGAAAAATCAATCTAGTAGTTTAGCACTCCCGATGTACCAGATTGTAATTGTTATTTGGTTCAGATTTTGAAGAAAACTAGAATGTGGGTTTACTTTTACACCCATTATTTATTTGACTTTGAGTCTGCCTGGTGTCAAATCTGGAAGAGAAGAAAAAGAACTGTAGGTGCATTTCATTTTTCATAGTAAATACTTTTCTAAAATAATTGCTGGAGGAGTTTGTTAAGCAATGGTGTTGTACTCTGATTCCTGTAAAAATCAAAGATTTAATATTAATTTAGTATTTTCTATAAATTTGAATTTTTCTTATGTATTTAGTATAGGGCCTACAGGGTCTCGCTACACAGATCAGACTCGTAGTGATCCTCCTGTTTTTAGCCTCCCAAGCACTAGGATTACAGGCCCGCACCACCATGCCCAGTCTCTTTGTGGGATTTTGTTAATCTCAGAGTTCCCTGGTCCTGATGTCCCATTACTCTCTTTGGGACAGTCAAGTGAATATCATACCAGATCTCTGGCCATTGTTCCCTGGGAAGGTACTGATGATTAGGTATGGAAGGGGAAGAGACTGGATCATTTTCTGGTACATCTGAGAGCCAATTACATCTAATGATTCTGTTGAATTATCATCCTTACCAGATACTGAGTTCTGTGGGAGAGGATCATAGAAGTCTTGCTCATCAATGACTTACGTCCTGTAGCATAGACATGGGTTAAAGGACCCAGGACAACTTGTTCCCAGGCACACTTGGTGAGCTAAATGCTGACATTTTCTTGACATGTGTACCTCCTGAATCTGTGGGCAGACACACTTCCATTATGCTTTGAGTATTATTGTATGAGAACTTCAGGTTACTTGAGGATAAGATGTTATATAACGGACACATGTGCAGAACCCCTGGCTGATGCAAAAACTTGAGAGGTCTCATAACAGTGGAGCAGTTAATAAAAGTCATAGATTGGAGGGGCACTTCTTTGCTTGGCTTCCCTTCCTTTTGCTTCCTGCTTTGTATTGGTGCCTTCTCATTTCCAGGATGCAACAGTGTCCACCACATTTTTCATATACCAATGCTTTAAGAACAAAACTGATAGTTCTCCCATCATCTTCCGTTATGGTGTGTGTCTAGTTGTCCCCTGAAAGCCTCATGCATCCATAGGGTGGCTTCTAGAGTTTGTGATTAATTCTTGATCCTATGCTGGGATTATGGGTGTGAAATCTACATCTGCCCTGGGGTGGGTAATCTGCATTACAGTGTAAGGGGGGACAGAGGCTAGCTAGTTGCAGTCCCTTCCTTTTGCTCTTTGCTGTTTTCCATTGCCATGAATGTCTGCCTTCTGCTATGAGCTTCTCTGCCTTGGAGCCAGCTGAGTATGGACTGAAACTTCCACCAACTGTGAGCTAAATAAACCTCTCCTTCCTTAATTTTGGGTGCTGGGTATTTTGTCTCAGCAATGAGAGAAAGGTAACTGAGACATCCTCATTTAAAAATGTCTAATGAGATTGAGAAAGTGAATAGTCCTAGGCAGTATTCATTTGACAATTGTGTGTATTTGGCAGTTGTGTGTATGTGTGTATCAATGATCCACAAATATACTGAAAAGTGGAGATATTAGGAGTAGGTAAGGAATTCTGACCATCCCATATTGTAGATTCTTTGAATTAGAATTGTGTTGCCCTGCTTCTCCCATCCAATGGAAGAATCTCAAAATTTCTAAAACATGGCAAGTCACCCATGTTTTGTTGGAACACTTAAATCTTGAGGCAACTACTTCATTAGTAGACAGGCCTTTTCATTTTTGGTGGGAGTGGTGGGGATGCTTTAACAATTCATAAAAAGTCAGAAAATAATGAAATGAGATCCATATGACCACTGCTTAAGAATGACTGAGCATGAATGTTCTGTCCTTTTTACTAATTTAGTATTGGGAAATAGTTCTCTCCGGGTCTTATATATTTCTGTGGTTCTGAAAATGAAACACTACCTCTCTTTTGTTCTAGCCTAGCTTTTCAAGGGCATTTGTTAAGTAAACAACTTTGGAAGGTAGTGTTTCCCTTCAGAGTAAAGGGTAGCTTTACTTACACACTTGGAAGATAGAGTGTTTCCCTCTGGAGCAAAGAGCAGCCATGATTTATGCCTCTTACAATATGAGCAGATTCCTAAGCTCAGGGTTTCATTCCTGAGAACCACTCTACTGGGTGTCCAGATGCCAGCAGGCCCTTTTCACATTGCCCGTGGGGCTGAGGCTTAGGAAACCTTTGCAGAATGCTGATATTGAACTATAGCTGTATGTATAATAAGTTATTTTTAAATCTTTAAGCCAAGAATTTTGTAGCAGCATCCATGAAACTGTATCAGGAGATTATTTAAATTATACCAGGCTATAGAAATCAGTGGAATCAACTCCAATTAACTCTAGTATTATTAAAAATAATGTTAATACTAAAATGTGTGAGAGAAAAAAGAAAACCATGCAATATTACTTAAGGATGTATAAGACAAAATTCTGAACAAAAGATAGAGAGAAGTCTGATAGAAAATTATTAAAAAATGAATGGAAACTAGTTTATTTAAGGTGTGAAAAGATAGTTTAAAGTTATCCTAAATTGATTAAAAGAAAAACCATTACTATAATAATTGGTGATAACATTATTATTACTAAGCATTCCATAAAACTCAGCCATAATTACCTATACAAATTCCATCCAAAATGCATGAAACATGATAAAAATTACATCAAACTATGGAATAGTAAACGTTTTAAAACTAGGAATGATACAAAATTATTTGCTATTATCATTACTTAGTATTACATTGGAATTTTAAAATAATATAGGAAAATGTATAAAACATTGAAGAAAAACAAAAAAATTAGCTTTCTTTTATAGAAAGTATAACTATATGTTTAGTTGATCTTGATTATTGTGTGTCTGGGTATAGATTTATTTTGATTATGGCTAACTGAAGTTCTATATGCCTCTCTTATACATATGTCAGATTCTTTCCCCATGCTTGGGAAATTTTCTGCTACTAATTCTGCAAATAGTCTTTTTATATAATTTGTGTTGGCTGCATCTGTTTCATTGATAACTATTAGTCTTATATTATTTTTCTTTGCATCCTCTTGCAGCTGTTGTGTTGTTATTTCCTGGTTCCTTGTTATTTGTAAGAGATCTTTTATTCATGTTCACTAGCTGCAATGTTATCTTCAGGGTCTGAAATTCTAGTTTTGTTCAAGAAGTTTTACCAGCTTTCAGTGGAATTCTTAACATCCTGGATACCTGTTTGAATCTGTTTCATGCATTCTAATTGTTTCCTGTATTGTTCATTCAATGTTTCCTTCATTTTCCTATTCCCCTCTATTTTTAAAATCTATCTTCCTTAGATGTTCTGAGCCAATATTTTTTCATGATGGTTGCCATTTCTTTCTTTTTTACCTTAGAGATTATTGCTAATCTGATTTCCTCCATAGCCTGATGGTGTTGTTTCTTCACTTCAGTTGCTATCATTTCTGAAATTTCAGGTGTGTGACTTCCAAGTTCTTCTATGTCCTTGTCTCTTGGACTTGTTTTGGGTGAGCTGGAGGTCTGAGATTGCCTTTGCTCCTGCCTTTTGGTATTTTTGAAGCTCCCAGTATTCACCCTGACTCTGCAGCAATGGTATGGGGAGGGTCCAGGTGAGCAAGGCTCCCAGGCGAGTGGGAGGGTGGGATAGGCTCATGAAAGCTCCTGCTATATGGGGTTCAGTGTGGCTTCTACCTCAGTGTGTGTTTGTGGGGCAAGCCACAGCTCAGGAAGGATCTGATGATGATGAGGGTGGGCCAAAGCTCCACATGGCTCTCTTATGGGTGGGTACAGGGTAACACTCACCAAAGTTCCTCCTACCAGTGGGACAGAAGAGCATCATAACTATATATTTAGAAGTTAGTGACTTAAATAACCTATTAGAATGAAGTGGAGAATTCAGTAAGATAGTTGAATATGAGAAACATAACTTTTCTCTCAATAAGAGAAAGTGGGCTGGGGAGATAGCTCAGCAGTCTAAGTGCCTGCCTGGCAAGCGTAAAGACCCAAGTTCAATCCCCAGTACCACATGCTGTGCTAGCCCCAGAACACTGGGACACTGTGCCAGCCCCAAAACTGGGAGTGGTGGCGCATGCCTATAATCCCAGAACTGGAGAGGCTAAGACAGGAGGATCACTATTGGCCTGAGCTGTGTACAGACTGTGTATCAAATAAATGAATGAATGAATGAACAAATAAGTTTTATTTTAAAAAATAAGAGATGTGCACAGTGGGAATTAGCATTAGAAAAGATCAATTGAAAGATGAGACTCCAGAAGCAGAATGAATAAATATAGAAAAATAATGAATGACAAAGATGACATTTCCCATTGGGGGAAAAGGTTGCTTAAAAAATAAATTGTAGCAGCATACCTGGGTACTCATTAATACAAAAACAAAGTAGAATTGTAACTCATACCTCATTAAAAATAAATTATGGATGATTAGAAATATGAGCCTAAAAATAAAAGAACTGTATAAATTAAAGCCTGACATTTTCATGATTCTCTTTTTTTTGCCTTAATACCTTCACATAAAATTATAGCATCAGGAGTGGGCACTCACAACTCGCCAAAATATTTGTCTTTACAATATTTTTTAAATAGTACAGACTGGCCTTAAACTCAAAGTAATCCTTCCGCCTCAGCCTCCCAAGTGCTGGGATTACAAGCATGTGTCACCACGCCCAGCTCTTTCATGGACCCTTTAGCTTCCTAAAGCCCTGGGGAAGCCACAGGAAAGCAGAATAATGACAAAATTGGAGACCTGAGACAGGCAGATACGGATTTGGGCAAGTCAGTTTCTTTATGAGGCCTGATGAACTCCACACTCAGCTCATTCTACCTTCTAAAAGCACTGGCTTAATGCCTGACACCTACTTGATATTCAGTAGATACTCATTTCCTTCCATCATTTCTAACTTCTTTGAAAAAGAACTAAATTTCACATTTGTGAAAGCCATTGTCATAGCAAGAGCTGATCTCTGTGCTTAGAAATAAACCGACATAGAGACACCCATTTTAATTCGTTGGATTCCAGCTCTTTCCAGAAACCAAAGAGCTTTCAACAGTGGCAAACCAAATTAGTGATTCTGCCTCTTGCAGGAGGAAATCAATAAATAAGAAATCTTCTGAGATAGACAAATTACAGGAACCGCAAACTCACCAGTGTTTCATAATCTCATGACAAACACACCCCCACCCCACGTTATTTACAGTTCCTGGACTGGAATCTTTTCTTACCAGGATCACATTGCCCAGGCCTGGAGTTGGCCATGTCCCTTCTTCTTTAGTCACTTTGCTTCTAGGATTTGTCTGTGTTGCAGCCGGTTGTGATCAGAGGCCCCGGAAGTTCGCCTGGGCTGGCAGCTGTTGGCCCTCTGCTCCAGCAATGGCCCAGACCTAGGCTCATGTCCTTGGAGCTTTTCTTCTGCTGCCTGGTTCAGCCCTCTCTGTGCTTCCTAGAGAGGTGTCTGCAGAACCTTGGGAGTCAGGGGTCAGAGTCTGCCCTGGCTGAGAACACCCTGCTCCTACTTCTACTCCAACTGTCTGCTTGGCCTCACCTGTGTGGCAGTTCTCCCTTCTCCCTGTGAGTAAGTTTGAGCTTGTTAATAATAGTCTGGTTTTTGCTTTTTGTTATGAACTAGGAATTTATCCCTGAACTTTCATAATGAGTCACAGGCCCACACTGTTTTTTTGTTTTTTTTTTTTAAATTTTTATTTTGAGATAGGGTGTTGGTAAATCACTAAGCTTCCTAGGCTGGGCTTGAGTTTGCCATCTTTGTGCCTCAGCCTGCCAGAGTCATGTACCACTACATCCGGGAAGCCTGTCTTGATTCCCATTGTCTTCAAGGAAGATCATTTGGGCGTGAGGAACAGACATTCCAACCCCCCTTCCACCCCTGCCTTAAGCAAAGAAAGATTTATTACACAGTGTCCAGGGTAGCATGTTTCAGATATGCATGCATACCACAGTTTAGCTCCCTAGAAATGCTGTTCAAATGTCAAGAACTGAGATTGTCCTCTCCAGTTCTAAGGCTGAGTGATCTCTCAGCCTTCTCTCCTGGTCCCCTCTTGCTCTGGTGGCTTTTAGTACTTGGAATGGACCATTATAGTATCCAAGCTCTGGCTCTACATAATATTTCCAGTCAGTCGCATCTCATGATTTATTATTTCTGGGACAGCTCAAATAGTGAAAGAGTGTGATTGGTAGTGTGTCAACCAATTGACTGACAGATTTGAGTCAGATGTTGGGGTCTGGTAGGGTCAGGTCCAAGGCACTGGCAGTGGGCCATTTCAGGATTTCTGGGGAGAGGTTGGGCCTGGTCTGATAGTTTACAAAGCATTTCATGTACATTATTACGTTTGCTTGCTTTTTGGGTTTATTGTTTTTTCTTTTTGGGGGGGTGTTTATTGTTGATTGAACTTCTCTTAAGTGTGCCCTGTGCCGAGTACTGGAGCCACAATCACTGCATTTGACCCATGCTCAGATAGCAGTATATTGTTCTCATAGCAGTTCTATCAGGAGCAGGGTGGCAGGTTCAACAACAATGCAAAGAAGGTTCTATAACAGGAAGTTGGGCTGCTACTGACAGGGAAGGAAGGATGTAACTCAGGACTGTGACTAATGGGAAGAAAGTCAGGCAGTTTATACTGTGACCTGGTTAAGTTTACACAGCAGAGAGAGCAGGAAACCAGCAAGACAGGTCAAAAGATCACCTGATTGATCAGTGAGTAATTTAGGCTCAGGGAAGTTGGGCAATTTGCTGGTGCCATACAGCACTGGTACCAGGCCCGAGATCCAGATTCCTGCCTATAGGCCCAATGCTCATTCCTTCCTGTGGGCCCGGGGCCTGCGCTGGTAAGGCACAGGGAGGAAGCATCACATTCATGAGGCATGTGGGTCCTTGCCTGGATTATATTCTCAAGTTTTCAAGACTAGACAAGGGAGATGAGGAGAGGGACAAGGGGCAAGAGTTGAAGAGCCTGTCACTCTTTTTTTCTGGGAGGGAGAGGTTGGGCCTGAGAATTCTGTCTTCTGTGAGAGAAGATGTCTGAGTCACAGAGAGCAGGAGTAGTTGGGGGTGGTGGTACAGCCTGTAGCCTTGGGAGGCTGAGGCAGGAGGACTGCCAAAGCTCAGGAACTCAAGTCAACTTGGGTAACAGTGAAACTCTCTCTCAAAAATACATACATACATACATACATACATACATACATACATACATGAAACAAAAGACAGATGGTAGGGATGGGTTGGGGAAGAGGAGAATCTGACAATCTCTATACCTCTAATAGGCTTTTGAGGTGCAATTTGAATTAGAGAACCCTGTTCAAGGTCAGACCTTCCTGGATGGCTGTGTCCCAGTAGGTGACAGAACTGTCCCTGGATAGTGGCATGCATTTAACCTAGGAAGGGTCTTGGAGGAACTTGGGACAAGGGAAAGTTTCATGGTTCTTTCACTTCCTCACATTCTGTCGACTTCCTTCACATTCAGCTTCCCTCTTAAGCCACGTCCTTCCTCACTGTTGCCGGATGAGAGGCGAGGACCACATCACAGACAATCACACGCAGGGTTCAGATTGCATGTTCGCACCATTTCCTGCCATCAGGAAAGGTGCTATAGTCTGGAGACTCAGTCTTCACATTGCTTGCTCTCGTCTCCATTTTCTTGCCTCATGAGATGCCCTGCATCTGTTCTAAAAGAAGAGAAATACAAGAAAGACCTCTTTCCTTGAATCTACCATGGAGACAGGCTATGAGGTGGTCCTAGGCCTGTGTGCTATGGAGGCCACCAGTGGGGCCCAGGGAGCATTGCTGCCCTAAAGCAACTGGTTGTTCCTCAGTGCTCATCTCTGAATGCCTTGGTACCTCTGTCTGTAAAAGAAATCTGGAAATCTGAATTGGAAAAATTCAACACAAAATTGGCATGCATTTTCTTAAAAACAGGATGAGACCCACAAAATAGGACATGACTTGAAGGCAAGTTGGTTGGTAATTTCTGAGTTACCTGTGCTCTGAAAAATTTCTGTCAGGCATTTCACTCCTTGGTTTTCTTCCTGAAAACTCACAGCCTTGGCTGAACTGCAAGACAGTGTCAGAAATTCAAAGTCATCCTACAAAATATCTACCCCAGATTCAAGATTTTGAAGGTCATGGTAAATGAAGAAAGATTGATGAGACATCCTAGTTCCAGGGAGACTAAGGATGCACGGTGCATAGATGCAGTGTGGGCCATGGGATGGGATTCTTAGGCACTGTGGCAAGCTTGGCAAAGTATGAGAAGTGTATGGAATTTGGCTGATAGTTCTCTTCCAGTGTCTCTTCATTTTGACAACTGTAGCATCGAAACAAAGAAGCCAACATCAGTGGAGACAGGGTAAGGATCATACAGGAACTCTCTGTAATGTATTTGCAACTTTTCTGTAATGTCAATTACTCCAGAGTAAAAAAAGCTTATTAAGGAAAAGAAGTTTCTTTCAATGCTGAGGTAGGCTTTCATTCCTGTGGTCTTAAAATGAAGCCAGATTTCCAATGTTAAAACAAACACCATCTCTGTTGTCTTTCTTCCAACCTATGCAGCCTCCATACGCACTATTGAGTTCTGTGGTCATTTCCTTTGGAAGGAATGGTACAAAGACTCCTAATGTGGGCCTGTGGGTTAGCTCAATGCATGGAGGTGGGCAGGGAGCTCTCCTGTGCAAAACAATGTCTTCCTCTCAGTGAATGACAGCATGCTCAACGCCCTCCCACTCGCTGCCATACAGTAGCTGGGCTGAGTTTAAGCTGAAATTCATGGGCGGTATTTAGGTACAGGCCAAGGACTGACATTCTGCCTAATAGTATGGCGATTTTTCCGGCCAGCCCATGGGTTTCATCCTTTTCCAAGTGTCTTTGTGTTTCAAGATCCAAGAAGACCCACTCCTTTCCAAGACAGCATTCTCAGTGCTTGGAAAATCACAGAAGACAGCACAGACTGAAGTGAGCTGTCAGAGGAGAAGGGCCAGCGGCATGCAAGAGCACTTTCCATCCATTTTTGTCTCTTTGGAAGAGTTAAATTTCTTCAAATTTGTGTTTTCTTTGACTCCAAAGGAATTTTACCACTCAGCAGGATTCCCAGGCAGTTACTGCTCCATGCAAGGCAGAGCCTTTCGTCAGTCAAGTGACCACAAATCAAAGATAGTTTGGATTTGTTCCACTAATAGCATGGAAAGCTATTGACTGAAGTTTTTTGAAAAGGGAAGTGGCTCAGATATCTCTGTTCTCACAAGAAAAGCTTCTGTAATGTCAAATTATGGTTATCAACTGGTCCAGTGGAGTGAGGTGTCATAAATGAGAGGTTATTTATCACCCACTGAATCAACATACTCTGCCTTGGTCATTTGCAAGAGCCCTTTCAAGTGGAATTAAGTCTAAGGAAAAAATATCACTTGTGTTCCTACCTAGTGCTTGGCTTTTGGCTCTGGTTGTACAAGGATAGAGAGTAGATGGTCCCTTCTGTGGGTAGTCTGAGGGACTCTAAGACTTTCCTTGCTTGAATTTGAACTTACTGCTAACATTCCTTTTGGTCAAGTCACAGTTTCCAAGATACTCTCTATGAAAATGTTAAGAATCTGTGGTGTTCACCTTCATTAACTCAACAGAAGCAGTTTTTTGAGAAAATACTTCGCCCCAGACCCTTTCTTTTGCTCTGAGAAGCTGCCAGCCCCAGAGCTCTGCTCCCTTTGGCTATGGGATGGGCACATACACATCCCTGTGTTACAGTGATTGGTTCTGGGATGGGCACATGGAAGAGTCAGGGTCAATCATAGGCATGACCTAGGATTGTTCAAAGACCTTCTAGTGGGGAGGGTATCCTACTCAGAGGTTGGGGGGATGGGAATCTAGGGCTGCCAGAGACTGTTCCAGTCACACAGGGAAAACCCTTTTCTGCTAAAGAGAACCTGAAGGGCCTGCAGAAAGATGACAGGAATGGAGAGATGGAGCTGAGAGGACCAAATTCTGAGTTTTGGCAAGAAGGTTCAGGAAGCAAACAAGGACTCCAAGGGCAGCACACAAGAGCCAGTGAGAAGGAAAAATCTCACTAAGCCAAGGGTCTTTGGGGAGGGCTACACATGAGTGGGGATCTGTGCAGGGCCAGTGTTGGGGGTCCCACACAGGGAAGCCAGAGGGTGGGTCTTTTTGTGTAAAACTTCTCTGGTACTGACATGGAAAGAAGTTCCTCAAGGTACTACAGGCAGCCTGACTGCTAAAGAGAGGGTGGCAGTCCTGGGACAGGAGGTCCTTCTCCTTGACCATGAGACCCAAATCTCTTTTCCCCCCCATAATTTTATTGAGAAATAAATAGCAATGAGACAGTTTCAAATCAAATTGGTAGGACAGTTCCAATAATTAACACATTGCATATTGTCTTCCTAGTGGTTATTTGTTGTACAAGATGCAGACATGATATCTTATTTACAAACACTATTAGAACAAATCCCTTTATTCATTGAATTAAGAGAATGTAGCTATATATCTATCCTAACCATTTTGAATACACAGATACAAAATGGCCATTCATCTGTATCCCCTTTTTCTGTTTAGTTCCGTCATTTAAATATTATATGTGTGTGAACTCTGCAAAATATTCCAAAATAGTCCAGTAGTCCATAATAGTATTGGGTCTTCTGCTTCACTGGTAATGTCAGAAATTGTTGACCTGAGTCCCCTATAGCTCAACATAACAACATGGCTTTACTTTTTGTACTTCATTTTTATACTTTTCTGCTGGATGGTCAAGACCAAGATAAAGCAATACCTATGTAACAAGGATTGTAGCTTTTGGATCTAATAAGGTCAGTGAAATCCCCTCAGGATTTATCCTGAGACCTGGTACCTCCAATTGTAGATCCTTTGTCAGTGTCAGCCATGTGGATGAGTCACAGCCGTTGCTTGGCCAATTTGCCATGAGACCCAAATCTCACAACCATGCCCAAATCTGCATCACTGCTCTGCAGTTAACCATGGCCTGTGCTGACTGATTGATTTTATATTTGGTTCAGGGTCTCACTACACATCTCAGACTCATAGTGATCCTCCTATGGTCAGCTTCCCCAGCGCTGGGATTATAGCTGTGTGACACCATGCCCTGACTCAGTTGCCGGCTCAGTGTACCCAGGGGTGGGGCTGCCGCGGCATGCAGTACACACTTTGATTTAAAAAAACCCACTTTCCAGGTAGCATGAAGGAGTCTTCAGGAGTCATCTGGAAGTTTTAAAACAGGTAGCAAGAAAACAGGGTGGAGTTCAAAGTCACGCTTAGGTACATGATATCCTTTCAAAACTATGCATGTTGCTTTGCTGTGCTTTGAGAATGCCCTGAGCTATAGGGGAAGATAAAATTATCTGACTGTAAGTTGGGGAACAGAGCCTTATTTCTTCTCTTAGATATGAAAATGAAATGTGTGTTTCTGTGGTGTGTGTGTGTGTGCGTTGTGTGCGTGTGTATGTGTTTTGTTGAATCAACTGACAGATATTATATCCAACAAAAGACTCTTTCTTGTTACATGTGCTATTGAATCAGTGGCCTTGAAAATAAATTCTTAAAATCCTTCCAAATAAATGTTTCTCAGCCTCCCAGCAAAGATTTTTTTTCCCCCAGAGCCATCAGAAAAGACATCTTCTGTAATTTGATTTGAGCTCGCTGTCTCCTTTTCCACCAAAAGACGGCTGTATAAGGGAGAAAGACTCAGTATGCTGCATCTGGACTCCCTATTCTTCCCTAAGTCCCAAATCTAACAATTCCTTTTCTAAATTTTTATAGTTTGTCAACTTTCTAGAAGCAGAATGTCTCCAAGAATAAGAAATGTATCTGATGAAAGTCCCCCTAAGCACCAGAGTTGTGGTAAATTTCATGAGTAAGAAAGCAAAAAGTTAGCACAGGAAAACACCACCCATTTATGTAAAAAGAGGAGCTATAATAAAATTATATATGAAGCAGTTATAAGAAGGAAGGAAAGACACAGGAAAAAGAAATATATGAAGTGCAGGCTCCAGAGACACAGTCCACGTCAGGACAAAAACCACGGCATTAAAACAGCATGAAAAACCACCACACACCTACCACAGTGGCCAAAATCCCAATTAGCGACAACAGTTAGTGCTGCTGAGAGGCGGAGTGTGAGGAAGTCTCATTCATTGCTGGGGGGAAGGCAGACCGGTATAGCCACTTCAGAAGAGAGTTTGATAGCTTCTTACAAAACTAAGCACACTCCTGTCCTAGGATCAGCATCATTTTTGTTGGCATTCTCCCCGATTAACTGAAGTCTTGTATTCAAACACAGACGGCACACAGATGTTCACCGCACCTTTACTTATAATTGTCCAAACTTAGAAGTGACCAAGGTATCTTTCAGTACTTGAATAGATAGACTAACTAAAAAGAAACAAACTGCAAAGTCATGAAAAGGCATGGAGTGAAGCTGAGTGTATTTTACAAGGTGAAACAAGCTAGTGTGAAAAAGCTATGTGCTGTAAGATACCAACTGCATGACATTCTGGGAAGGAGCAAAGCCTGGAGACGGTGAGATAGATAGTCACTGCTAGTCCAGGGCTTGGCTTGGGGTTGGGAGGGAGAGATTTTTCTGACAGCAAAGAGAATTTTTAAGAAAATAAAACTATACTATAATAGTGAACATATATCATGTCTGTGTATATCTAAACAAATATATAGGCTGTATGACATCACAAGGGAAGCCTAATGTTAGCTATAGCTTTAGGGTGAAAATGAGGCACTAATGTGGACTCATCAATTGTGAATGATTTTTTTGGCTGGCTCAGGCGGCCTTAAGGGCAGGTCTGGTAATGCAGGTGGAGGTGGGGATCAAACCACAGTATCCTGTGCCTGACTGCATTTGCTTGAGCAGGCGCTTAAACAGCTGAGCTAATGGGCAGGCCCCCTAGACTCATCAGTTGTAACAGATGTGCCACTACTGTGGGCTGCTGGGACCAGGAGGAGCAGCGCTGTGCTTGCACGGGGATCTATGGGAACCATCTGTCTTTCTGTTCATTTTGTCTGTGGATATTAAGTATCTCTTAAAAAAATAAAGTTTAATTTAAAACAATGACTAACATGGCATTTAAGAGTTAATTTTTAAAACATAAATCCAAGAGCCTAGTAGAAGTATGAAACAATCAGCAGAGATGTGCAGAATAACACAAGTTGCTGATACACAAACAGGGATAATTTAAATTACCAAATGAGATCAAGGGATGATAGAATATTTATACAAGCCAATTATATTAGAGGAATAGAAAATGTTGTCAAATATCTATTGTACCCAAGAGAAACAGAACTCAGAATTAAAACCAGAACTAAAACCAACTACTGTCATCCCAGTACTTGGAAGGCTGAGGCAGGACGATCACTATGTGTTTCAGGCCAGTGTGGACTAATGAGTTTAAGGCCACACTGAACTGCAGAGAGTCTCTCTCTGAGCCAAAAACAAAACAAAACAACAACAACAACGACAACAACGACAATGACAACAACCACAACAATAGCAAAGAGCCTATATACAAAACTAAAACTAACCAACCAAATAAACAAAAAATCTACCATTGAACTTAGAGGTATTTTTTTCTTCTAGGAAGGGTTTCACTATCCAGTTCAAACTGGACTTTAACTTACTTTCTGGCCCAGCCTGACCTCGAACTCACAATGATCTTCCTGCCTCAGCCTCCCAAGTTCTGGGATTACCAGCGTGTGCTACCACACTTGGCTATGTAGAGGTATTTTGGAAGGACTGCAAAGAAAGTCAGTGCTGAATATAGAAGCTGGAGATGAAAAACCTAAGAGAATTAAAAAGGCAGTAATGGGTTTCATAGTTGGGATCAGCTTTACAGCAAACCCTTCCTTCTTTCTGTGAGTTTTATCCTCTTATAGATTAATGTACAGATTTAAAAAACCCTTCATTTATAGATAATCTTAAGTAAATAAAGTGCAGAGGAGAAAGCATACTTACTTCAAAAAGACCATGCTCCTGGAAAGTAAAAAATAAAATGATTTTAAAACAAAAAGAGAAGGCTGGGGAGATAGTTCAGTAGAATAAGCATTTGCCTGGCAAGCACAAGGTCCTGAGTTCAATTCCCAGTACTGAAGGAAAAAAAAAAAAGGGAGAATGACTTAAATTTGAGAATTCAAGAAATGGTTGAGAAAAAATGATGAAATTGGAAAACAGTGAGAGGACACCCAGCACATGGACATCTGAGGGACTGAGGGAAATCATTGGCTAATGGAACAGAATGCAAATTTATTGACATAATTCAAGAAAACTTAGTGACTTGAATATATTTAATGAAAACTAAGAAGAATTCCAGGGAACAGTGACTAAAAATATTCCATATTGACTGTGTGATTTGCTTTGAGCAGTAGGCTATTAGCAGGGTGTCCCAAACAGAGCCAGACAGGCACTTGTGCACTGGGGCTGTTTCCTCTGCTGCTTTCAGATCACAGCTTTTGTACAAAGAGGCCCTGCCAGCCTGCTGCAGATCTGTACCAGATAACAGTTAATGCCAATACCAGCAAGAACGTTCCCTCAAGAGTACCTGGCCCCACCTAAGCTAGCAGGTTACAGCTGCATGGGTGAGTCGAGCGACAGAACCATCCAACTAAACTCAGCTCAGACTGCCAAGGCACTGAATTTGGACCTAGGAAGTGAGCGCTGCCTAAAGTCATTATGTTTGAGCACTTTGTTGCAAGTAATATTGATAGCCTTAATGGAACTATTTTACATTTCAGCTTTGTTAGGCAATGTTTACCAAACATAATGATTCTACTTCTTGTGGGGAGTTGGTTCACATACGTAACACATCTTAGTGCTTGGTGCCTCTGTGTCTTGGTTCCCTTCCCTTTAGCAAAAGAACTATTTTCCTGTTTTCGGTCAACTTTTATTTTGAGTTTCTGATATAGGAGAAGCCAAGCAA
>NW_004524596.1:7099566-7101487 GCF_000260255.1 Octodon degus | reverse complement strand
GGGGGGCGGCCCGAGGGGCTGCTGAATAAAATTCTTTTATGGGCATTCTCAAAAAAAATATTCCATATGGAGATAGATCTTAATAAATATGTTGCACTCTGGGTTCTTTTGGCACTGAGAATCAAACTCACTTGCCAGGCAGGTTCTTGTGCTGCTCAGCTATATCCCTGGTCCCTAATATATATGTTGCCCCTCAAATATAATTAAAGGCTTTTGTGAGCATCATCTGAAGTTCATAAGTGTAACTTTTGCGTTCTTTCTGTTTAACATTTTGCTGTTCTTTTATATTCAATCACCCTTAATTAAAAATTAGTTGCAGTGTTATATGTGAATACAAGTGGTACCTTGGTTTATGAACTTGATTTTTTCCATGATTCTGATTGCAAACCAAGTTGGATAAGAACTGAATAAATTTACTAGTCAGGCTTACTGTTGACCTTATGGGGAAATTTGATTTGGTTCTTGTCCAGTTCAAAAATTTGTGACCAGAGTCATAAAGAAAATTAAGTTCGTGAACCAAGACACCACTGTATAGTATATATGCAGAGGTAGATTTTATTTTATGATGCAGTCTGTTGCACAGTACAGACTCTCCTGTGTTCAGTCTTCCTGGCTACAAGACAAAGTCACTGTTAAATAATAGTCCACATGTCTCTGGGTCTTTCCATAGCACCATTCAGCCCTAGGAAAGAGCAAAGAATTCCGAGACATCCTGGAAAGTGAGATCTAGAGGTTTCTATCCAGCCTGTGTTAGTTGATACATTGTGTCAACTTGGCTGAATCAGCTCCCGCAGCTTGGGGGCCTTGCCCTGCAGGTAGGCAGGGCCCAGGAATTGAGAAAGCCTTTGTGCCGCCCTGCCCTACTTCCTGCTGCCCTGCCCCGCTTCCGTGGAAAAGTCTCAGTCTTTGGAGGAGCTTGGTCTCTCCGATCTTCACTGTGGAGCGCTGGTCTTGGCAGTCAACGCAGAAGGAAGAGAGAGGCTTGATGGATGCCGCTGCAGCTGCTGCTCCTCCTCTGCTCTTTATTGTTTTCTGCCGCATGAACTGCTGTCGTTTGCTTTGGAGCCAGCGAAATATGGACTGAACCCTCCAGTAACTGAGCTAAATAAACCTTTCCTTCCTTCATTTTGAGTGTCAGGTATTTGTCCCAGCAACGAGTAAAAAGTAACTAAGACACAGGCACTGAGATTTTATTCATTTATGAAGGCAACATACTATCTTGAACATGAAAAATTCAGGGAATATAGTTCCCATAAATCCTTCCCAAGAAATCTATTAGGTAAAAATATTTAATCCAACTGCAAGATGGCTGGAAACAACGTGATCATAGCAGTGAGCACTAAATTATTCACTAAACTATAGGGCCTAGACATAGACAACTATGGAAATCAGAGTGCCATAAATGAATGCAAGTACTGTTTTCCCCAATGATAGAAGCCATGCATAACAAAAATGAAGAAAGAAGGATGGTGAAAGGTTGTGCAAATACTTACTATGTCTTAACAGCTGGGTTAAAGCAGGAATTGGCAAATTATAACTCACCGGGATCCCACAACACTCATTGCATTGCAGGCCAGAGTTCAAAGTCATTGATTTGTAGAGTTTCCAATTTATGTGCAGACCTTTGAAAATGTGCCGGGGAAAGAACCTCAGCACATAATTCAGCTTTTATCCCTCTAGGATCACCACAGCATGGTTTGAAGAACTGGGGCGGGGGGAGAGAGACAGAGAGAGAGACAGAGAGAGAGACAGAGAGACAGACAGAGAGACAGACAGAGAGACAGAGAGAGACAGAAAGAGAGAACTTCAGAAGGCTAAACAAAGCCATACTTAGGCTGGAGACAGAGAGAGAGAGAGAGAGAGAGAGAGAGAGAGAGAGAGAGAGAGAGAGAGAGAGAGAGAGAGAGAGAGAGAGAGAGAG
>NW_004524596.1:7093870-7099376 GCF_000260255.1 Octodon degus | reverse complement strand
AGAGACAGAGACAGAGACAGACAGACAGAGAGACAGAGAGACACAGAAGGAGAGAACTTCAGAAGGCCAAGCCAAGCCATACTTAGGATGGGCATGCATCTGGGGCAAGCACACTGCTAAGCAGACTCCAGATGCAGTACATTAAAGTCAGAGGTGCCGCACAGCCGTCCTGCCCTTCAAGAGCCCAATGCTCTGGCCTCGCCTTCCTGAGGATATGGAGATCTGTACTTTTAGTTTAGATCATTTAAACCTTTGATGTACTATGGTTTCAGTTAATGTAGATTTTTTGGAGTTGCTGGTTTACTGAGCTCTTTCTTTGTGAGGCTCTTAGTTAGCAATGGTTTCCTGCTTTCCTTTGACTTTCTGTCCACAAATTCTCCCTCTGTCCAGCCCACCCATATTTGCCCCTAACTAGGAGGACAAAGCAACCCCCCTATGTCTTTCCCATGAAGACACTAGTCCAGCTTTCTTAAATCTGGCCATCTGTCCTCACTGTCTTTGTGCCTCTGAGTTGTTTCCTCTTGTCAGATTTTAACCCTTCCATTTTTTTTCCAGCCCTACCTGCCCACTGCAGCTCCCTACATGATCTCACTTAAACAATGAGAGTAGAGCTTCCAGGGTAGAGGCCTGTGTTCCCCTCTTCACAATCAATGCTGCTAAAATTCTTGGGTGGTGCCTCTTGGATGGGAACTGTCGGGCCCTGTGCAGGTGAGGTTTGCTGTAGAGGACCCAACTGTGGGAACCATTCCCTCATTGGCCTCTTGTCTTAGGTCAGGCCAGTGAGGCAAAAACTCTTTTTCCTCACCGGGGAGAGATGTAGACTCAGTGCCTTGTCTGATCTGAAGCCAGCAGCGTGCCCCACAATTCATCTGAATACACCCCCTGTGCCAGCTGTCTAGGGCTCACACCCACATGGGGTGTTGAGGTATGCTGGAACATGCCCTAGGAAACAAATGAAGGTCCTCAGGAAGGGCACTGTGGTTGGAACTCATCTCGAGTGCCACTGCCCCTGGGGGAGGATGCAGAGAATTGGGGGTGCCTGTGTTTCCTCAACAACTGGAAGTACTTCTAGGGGTGAGGAGATGCTGGTCACCCTGCCATGCACAGCACACTCTACTTGCATGTCAAACATTCTTCCATGCCCCACACTGCTTCCCAATGCCCCCATAAAGTCAGATGGGTAAAAATCCCTCTGGTCATTGTCTGATGCTAAGTGTGAACTCTATACATAAACACATTATTATTTTTTTAACAAGGTGATAAAATACACTGCACTTGTTTCCTTCCTTCCTTCCTTCCTTCCTTCCTTCCTTCCTTCTTTCTTTCCTTTCTTTTTTAAATGTATTTGGTTGTTGCAGGGTCTCACTATGCAGCTTGGACTCATAGTGATCCTGCTGCTTTCAGCCACCCTAGCACCGGGATTACAGGCATGTACCACTATGCCCAGACTCTGGCTGGCTTAGCCCACCCTAGGGGCAGGGCTGGCACGGCATGTGGTGCTAGGGATCAAACTTTGGTCCCTGCACTTGCCTAAGCAGGCGCTTTAGTCCGCTGAGCTATCTCGCTGGCCCCAAAATACACTGCGCTTTCCAAGAATGCAACAACCCTATAAATCAATGGTCTATTTCATCTTCAAGTAATACTATCCTGATTTTTTGCTTATTTGATTTAGGTGTAATTTGAGAATTATGAATTCTTGCTTTTTGTCTAAACCTCCACCCCCAGCACAGACCCACAAGGGAATGAGTCTGCAGAGTGAAAGTACTTGATGTACAGCACATGTGGAATAACATCTGGTAAATATTTTCATAAGGGAAATTTATGAAAGACCAATGATTAGTTAATAGATCCCATGCCTCAAACTGCTGGCAGCTTAAATTTCTTAAACAGGACAGCTAAGATTGATACCAAATGTGTAAAAAATGTTTCAATTTTGTGTTTTTTTGTCAGGACAGCAATGGAAGAGAATTTCCACAAGACTGTTCTGGATTATTCAGGATATGATGTTATGATGATTATGAATACACAATGTAGTGATCATATACGCAGATCGGATTATCTTGGAGACAGTAGTACCAATTTGTAATTGGCTAATGATGAGGTATAAGAGAGGGGAACTGAGATTTCAGTCTGGAAAGTTAATTTATCTAAAACAAGCCATTTTTATTTTAAAGAAAAGGAAAAACACATAAACATAAAACAAAATTCCAAAACCTCTAAGAGGATAACAGCGGCCAACATATTGCACATTGTTGTTTTTATTTTTTAAAAAGTTTTTTTTTAAATTTTTTGATACAGGGTCTTGCTATGCAGTTTGGACTCATAGTGATCCTCCTGTCTCAGCCTCCCCATGGCTGGGATTATAGGGGTACACCACCACGCCCAGTTTGGGTGACTGGCACAGCATGTGGTACTGGGGATCAAACTTGGGACTTTGCACTTGCCAGGCAGGCTCTTATGCCACCAAGCTGTCTCCCCAGCCCCAGCCCTGTTATCTTTAAATTAGTTACTCAGAGTATGAGATATCAGCATTTAATTGTCCAGACAAGTGAAATAAACTGGACACAAATGTGTGTACATCATATTATATCCCTAATGTGAGAAGCTGGAAGACAAAAGGTAAACCAGTCTTAAAAAACACCTTCTTGACAAGACAAACCTGCCTATAGTTTGTAGTATAATTGTTTGCTGTGCTGTATATGGAAGAGGAAGACAGTGGATAGTCCGTAAGTGCCATTGGTTTTAAACTTCACTCATGTTAGAATAAGGTTACTCCAAGGTGAGTGGAAGTAACACTTTATAGGATCCCAAGGGAAGATAGTTTCTTCGGGGAATTGTGATCTGGTACATCCATACGCCTTGCCATATATTTTCTCTTCCCTTTCTATGGTTTTGAAAGCAAAGCTCTCCATAAAGTCAACAGCACACTCTGCGCCGAGGCCCTGACAAATACATTTTCATGTTCTCAAGATTTAGCTAATGTAATTTGGAGCTCAATTGCGAAAAGATCCACTGTCAACAAATACAAGGAATGCTCTTCAAGAAAGGCAAAGCATGACCCCAGCTCATTGCGTGAACAGATGCTTTGAACTAAAACAAGAAAACTTGCTGTCTGCTATCAGTCAGAGCTTACGAGAGAAATACAATACAAGATATACAAATACATAAGTGTGCAAGATTGGCTAACAGTGGCTGCCCACAGTTGGATTGGAAGAGCACAGAAGGTCTATCTGTGTGCTGGACAGCGGGAATGCAGTTGAAGGCCTTGAGGTCACTGTAGTGTCCCGTGTGGGTCCACATACGGAGGTTAATTGGTTTTCGCCAAAGACTGTAGGATCTGCACTGGAGGCTGAAGAATCTGCGATGAAAGCCAGGAGACATGGTCCAAGACAAAGGTGAAGACTGGAAGTCTTTCAAAGAAACAGAAGCGAGCCTTCCTTCATTTCCTTTTTTTACTGCTCAGGCACCACACCTTCCTTGGTGCATTGTCTGTCTTCAGTAAATCCTCGCAGCATGCCCAGACCTATCTGCTCCAGTGTAGCTGGGCATTTCTTATTCAAGTTCACACAGTCAATGAGCCATCACAGCCTGCAAACTGTTTTCCAAATATTTAACATAGGATTCAAGGCCCTATAATATTGGACCCTATAATATTGGGTTAGGGTAGAGATAGCAATAATTATGGTTGAGGGGTTCATATGAAAATCCAAAGTGTCATAACTTTTGTAAGGTAGACATTTAGTCCCTCCTTAAGTGCCTCACAGTGGAGAGTGGCCAGATCTGATGGGTAGCTTTGTTGTCCTCTACTTGAAGATTCTTCCTCTAGGATGAAAGCAGTTGGTTTAGTTATTACCATCTTCATCCAGGATAGAAGGGGAAAGTCCTGGGAAGAAGGCTTAGTCTTTAGGAATTTGGAGGACATTAGTAGCAGGTCTCGGTTGCTTTTCTCTTGTTGCTGGGACAAAATACCTGACACCCAAAATTAAACAAGGAAAGGTTTATTTAGTTCACAGATGGTGGAGGTTTCAGTCCATACTTGGCTGGCTTGAAGGCAGAGTGGCAGCAGTTCATGGTGACAGAAAACAGCGAGAGCAAAAGGGAGGAGCAGTGACAACAATGGAATCAGAGAGCAAGCCTCTCTCTCTGATCCTTTTATTGCATTTAGGCTACCTGCTCCAGGGTGGGTGTAGCACTCAAGCCCATAATCTCAGCATTGGATCATGAATTAATCACAAACTCTAGAAAACACTGCATGACACATGAGGCTTTGGGGGAGGGGACACCTAGACACAAACCATACCAGCATATGACTTCTGCTTAGGTCCCATGAACCCAGATCTGTGCTACATTACAATGCCTGGAGACCTTTCCCATGACACATCTTGTTCCAAGACAGAGAACTAGCTGTGTGTCAAGAAAAGATCGGGGGTTTTCTTCTTAGAAGGAAAAGAGGCACATACTAGGGGCAACTGTCACTCCTTGCTTCCTTCCTTTTCATTCATTCTAGCCACACAAAATATGTTGCACAACATGTGCTTTTTGTTTCCTGGTTCTGGGTCTTTTTGCTTAGCTCCCTTTGGGATATTTTCTTTCCTCTACTTGACAAAGTAGTCCTATCCTTTAAGGTATAGGTACCATGTCATGTTCTCCATGACAACCTTCCAACTATCATCCCTCTTTCTTTTGCTCCCTCTAGACAAATGCTATTATCTAAGAGACAGCTTCTATGATGTTCTTTACTTGGAAATACGTGAATCATATTCATTTTCTGTACATCTGTTTTTGGTTTTTCATGCCAGTTTGTGAATTTCTTAGAAGTAGGCTCAAGCTGTGTAATATTTTGAACTCCTAGTTCTACCACTTGGAAGTTAGTGAACTTGACTAAGTGACTAAAGTTGGCTAAATTTGTTTTTTTCTTTTTCCCGTTAAAAAACAGGCCAATAATATTACCTGTCTGAACATTAAATGAGATATTTTATATGAAAGTCTTAGTGCCATGGCTGAGGTATAGAAGGTGCTCTGTAAATACAGAGTACCATTGTTCTTAATCCCTCATCTTCTACTCATGTAAGAATCCTTCATGGTCAGTCTGCTGGCAAACACCAAATAGATAACTGTTAGATAACTGTTTTTGAAATAAGACAGTCATAGTTCATTTGCAAGTAGTTTTAGAGTTATGATTTAATTTCCAAACTTTGCACAGCTTATGGTGGTCCCTTGTGCCTCACTACCTCTTACTTGGTGAGTAGCATTGTTCCTGTCTTCAGGTAGGATGCAGTGCAGGTAGGGCAGAGATGCGTGGTCTTAGTAGAGCTGACGGGTGCAGCTTTTTGGAATTCATCATGTCCAGTGCCCTTTCTTTCCCACTTAGACATCTAGTTTGTAATCTGTGAGGGAATTTTCCTGTAGAACTATAAATAAAATAGATTAATACAATTAGGAGGAGCAGTTTTATGGTTTTTAAAGTATGGATGACCAATGATCCCAGGTAGCATGTGAATATATA
>NW_004524596.1:7085454-7093770 GCF_000260255.1 Octodon degus | reverse complement strand
ATGTATTTTTTTTTAATTTTTGGTGGAACTGGGGGTTGGAGATTGAACTCAGGCCCTTGTGCTTGCCAGGAAAGCAGTTATTCTGCTAAGCCATCTCCCCAGTGCTATTTTTTTTGTGTGTGGATATATATTGTTTCTTCTTTTTTATTTCTTTCCTTTATCTCAGTTGTTCCTTCCCTTTGAGTAGTTTCTTTCTCTTTCACAGTATCTATTGTACCTTTTGGATTTTATTTACTCTTTCCTGCTTTCACACTAGGGAGACAATACAATGTTTACTCATGTGGGTCTGATTTATTTCACTTGTTAGTATGGTCTCTAGTTGCATCTATAATTCTGCTGATTTCTACCGGTCTACTGTAAGGAATAGTTCATGCTTAATTTTTTTCTTCTTTTTAAATTTTTGACCAATTATGTATGTTTATTTCTGACAATCTGAGCAACTAATTTGACAACAATATGCAGTATAACCGCTACTGGTGAGTTCCTATCATCTTGGTTACTGAAATTTTTTATCATTTCTAATGTTTCTTAAAGATTTTTTATTCTCTTTAAAAATGAAATTAAAAAATAGAAAAAAGTATGGATTGCTCAAGAAGCCAAGCAGAGGTACGTGAAGACCTAGATGAGCTTCCTGAGGTGAGCTCCCCAGCTGTAAGAACTGAGCCCTCCTGCTTCCATGATGCATCCGGGTCCTCCAAGCTGCTTCCACCTGGGCAAACTGGTGTCTTATGAATGTTTGCGTGAAGTTTCTGTTATGGGTTCTCTCATAGAAACTAAACCAGAATCCAAAATTAAAATTTAAATATGAACCCTTTATTTCCGGGCCTGGGACCACTTGACCATACTCACACAGGAGAAGACAAATGGCCTGGAGCCTTAGAAGTGTAGAGGTTTTAAAGGTGGAAACTCCATCCTGTTTGGCAAACAAATTTGTCATTTAACATAGAATAGCACCTCTAGGGACAGTGTGACCATTGCTCAGCATACATTTTTTTCTGGGAACATTGTTTTCTGGGAATTCTCAGTCTGTTGATGATTTATCAACGGTACGCAAAGCCTCCTTGCGGTCTTACAGGGAAGCAGGGTCACAGAAAGTTGAGCAGAGTAATTTCTTACATTTAGTTTTACATTAACTCTTCACACTTTCCTGGGAGATCAGTTCTTAAAAGTGTGTAATCAGGCTCAGCAACATGGAAGACCAAGCACAGAACTTCAGTCCTCATGTTCTGGAAATTAAAAGCTCAACTTAACACAAATTATGAGCATGTACAAAGCTTGTACATGGGGCCCTACATACGCAAATATAAGTGGATTCACAACTAGGCAGTTTATGTATCCAAAGGGCCAGTACAGAGAACAGTTGTTTGGAAGGGGTGTCTATGGAGAGCCAAGGACTTCAGCTGAGAGTGGCTTGTAGCCGGTGTCTCCACAGGGAAAGCACCTGAGAAGCCCTGGCTGAGGAGAAGGCATTTCCTCTAATATTCCCATAGTCCCCTTCCTATATGGTAAGTGGCAAAGGCAGCAAGGCGCGGTGACCCACCAGGTGGCCTCCCTCCTGCTCTGAGTGCTACAGGTCTGGGGCGGGGGGACATGCTGAGGCCTCCACTGCAGAGAGCACACCCTGCTGTAGGCCCTTGGGGAACAACGACAGAAAGCAGGAATCACAAATAAGCTTCCACCTCATGACACAACAGCAAGAGAGTAGTGCTTTCTACAGAAAAGAAGTGGTCTGTTTTCTGTAAACAAAGTGCCACATTGGTAGGTGCCATGTTGGTGGGTGCCATCTTGGGAGCTCCCAATCAGCAAGAGTCTCAGTGCAGAGGCAGCTCCTCATCCTACCACGTTACATACCAAAGTCACCCCAAGGAGAACACATCTGGCAATACAGCTACTGAAGAGTGTGTAGGAATTGATGAAAGAAACAAGAAACCTTATTGAGGAATTTAAAAGGAGATTTATGTAAATGAAGCATTATATCGTCTGTTAGCTCAGTGAAGTTGAGGGAATCAGTGATCTTGGCTGCTGTCAGCTGCAGGCAGGAAAAGCAGGCCATGGTGAGCAACTGAATCTCCACTGTGCCGGGCAGCCGGCAGTTCCACAGCTCTGTGTTCACCACTGCGCCTTCACCCAGACAAGAGCTGCGGAAGGAGGGTACTGCAAATTCCCCGTACCGCTGGCCTCTGGCTCAACCCAAGCGTCTAGAAACACTAAGGGGTGAAGATTAATGATAGCTGAAGGCAATTAATCACTAGAACAAGAGCCTTGGGAAACCTGAGGTAAGGGGAAGCTGCCAGTGAAGGGAGATGGAAACCACTGCTTTGCTGGGAACTTGCTAACACATGGCAACCCTACCGGCCTGCTATGCAGATAAGAGAAGAGAAAGTCATGCGATGCTCCTTCCACAGTAACCACAGACTTTGGCCTCTCCCTGCCCTGGAGGCAACAGAGATGCATTCATGGGGTTTGGCTCCTTTCCTCTGTATCCTGCAGCTCTACAGAAGCCAGTCACGCGAGGCTGCCCCGCCTTGGCCAGCTGAAGCACAACCTTGTTGCTTCGGGGCTCTCTGTTCTTTTTTCTCACAGATCTCTCCTGCACTGTGCCCAGACTGATGAGTTCTGGTGATGCCCGCTAGTGATACGGCTGGTAGTGTCTTCCGTGTTGTTTCCAGAAACTTTGAACTGAAGCCGCCACTGATTTGGGAAAGAGAAGGCTTTTTATCACTTTGGAGCTGCCTTGTGTCATAGTTTGGATTTCGAACGTCCTCCAAAGGTTCATGTGTTGAAGGCTTAGTGCTTTGGAGGTGGTGGAAATTAGGAGTGGGGTCTAGGAGGAAAAAGTGGCTCATAGAAGCAGCCCTTGAAAGGACCTGGTGGGACCTATGTCCCAGCCTTTCTCCCTCTCTCCTGTGAAAGGAGTCACTTTGTTCCATCACATAGTTCCAGTTTTAATCCTCTTTCTCACAGTGGGCTGAATCCATGAGCCAAACTAAAACTTCTGTCCCCTAGATTATCTCAGGTCTGCAGTCATAGGAGCACACAACAACCAACATGCCTTGTGACCGAGCCAATGAGGATTCCATAATCAGTAAGCAAACTTATTTTTGAAGACCAGCACGTTGACAGGCCCCATGCCTTGCCAGGTGACAAAGATGAGGAAGACAGGGCTGCAAAGAAGTGTCAGAAGGCTGGGTTTGGCTCCTGGCTCTGCCAGGGATCATGGCATGGCATAGTCATCTCTCAGCCTCAGTTTCCTTGTTTACTTCCTGTAATTACTGAAGAATGTGGAGGACTCTGCTGCCTGGTTGACTTCTAATGTTTTGGGTTGGTGAGTCCATGGGGGTGGGCAGACTCATGAATAACTGGAAGAAACTTGTATTCTTAGCCTGGGCACCTGATTTTCTCTTTTATAACTTTTATGCAATAGTTGAGCATGCAAAATAATACAAGAAGCACACAGGTAAGTGATGAAGCCTGGTATAAGGAAAGCATTAAAAAGGAAAATCCCGATGGAATCTTAACTAGTGTCCCCTGATTCACAGGTCATTCGTGTTTCCTGCTCTAAACAGCCTGTTCCTATCTTTTGCCCATGTATTGTTCTAGATTGTTAGCTTTATACTTATTAATTTATTTATTAGACTTTGAAGAGACTTTTGAAATTCCTTTGTGATGGTTTCATTGGTTACATGTATTACGAATGTCTTCTGGTTTGTGTTCTTTTTTCCCTGGGGGTTGCTTTCTTCATGGATTCTGTTGTTAAATGGAAGTTCGTAATTTGAATATAGTCTCTTTTTTTGTAGCAAGTGCCTGTGTGTTCCTCAGGAAACCGGCACCGCTTTGAGATTGTAGATGTTCACCTGTAGGGTCTTCGGGTGTGCTAAAGTTTTGCATTGCACTAAGTCTAGAGGATCTGATTTTTGTGTGGTGGGTGTCAAGCACAGTTATAGTTGTTTTCTGTGAAGGTAACCAGTGTGCCCACAGTGTTTGTTGTTGACAACTTTCTTGTTTCCTTAGTGACCCGCCGGAGTTTCACTGCCGTCCTCAGCACCCAGCTTCTCTCTTGTTCTCTCTGCCTCTGTTCCTGCTCCTTTAGTTTGACCCACTGGGCAACTCGTCTGACTCTGTGCCCACACAACACTGCATTCATTATTTCAGCTTGGTAGTGTGTCTTCGTTTTTCTCTTTAGGAGACTTGTTTATTCTTAGCTTTTAGCCTTTTTAGTTTTTTTTGTGTGTGTGTATGTGTGTGTGTGTGTGTGTGTGTGTGTGTGTGTTTGTGTACAAGATCCCACTATGCAACTCAAACTTGCATGACTCTTGAGTAGCTGATGTTCTAGTGGGGGAGACAGACATGGACATATTGTTGTAATATTGTGTGATAAACATAATAAACGTAAAACACTCATTGAGAGTTGGGCAAGGGTGTTTAGTGAGAACATGCGTGAGGATCCCCAGTGAAGACAGACAGTGTGTTCTGGCTTTAGATATGAAAAGCCTGTCTTGGGGTCTCTGCATGTGTGCGCCTAACCTCACCTGGCCCACCTGAGACCCCCTGAGCGCCAGCCCTAGTCCCCGGTGCCGGCCCATATCTGCTCCGACAAAATGAAGGAAACTATTGTGAACCAGGAAAAACTCACCAAACTGCAGGCACAAGTGTACATTGGTGGGAAAGGAATAGCTTGCAGAAAAAAGAAGGTGGTTCATAGAACAGCCACAGCAGATGATAAAAAACTTCAGTTTTCATTAAAGAAATTAGGGGTAAACATATCTCTGTAATTGAAGAAGTGAATATATTTACAAACCACGGAACAGTTATCCACTTCAGCAACCCAAAAGTTCAGGCATCGCTGGCAGCAAACACTTTCACCATTACCGGCCATGCTGAGATAAAACAGAAATGCTACCCAGCACCTTGAACCAGCTCAGTGCAGACAGTCAGACTAGTTTAAGGAGACTGACTGAAGCTCTGCCCAGACAATCTGTGGATGGAAAAACACGCTTGCCACTGGAGAGGAGGATGATGTCGAGGTTCCAGATCTTGTGGAGAATTTTGAGGAGGCTTCTAAGAATGAGGCAAACTGAACTAAGTCAGCTTCTGAAAAAGATCACACTTGGAAGAAATTACTGGGAGCTGCTATTTTATATTACTTGGACGCTGCAGCCCTTTTTAGTCTTTGCTTACATGCAATTCATTCTTTGCAGCCAATTAAGCTGGAGAAGCCTGGGAATAAAGTTTGAAACAGATTGATAAGAATAAAAAAGCCTGCCTTGTCCGTTGGTCAGACATCTAGGATTGGAACTCCTAGGATTGGAGTTACCCTTGCTGAAACCTAAGGAGCTGGGCTGGGAAGACTGTGGTGACTCCACAGATAGACCTGGACCTGTAGGATAGCCTGTGTGCCTGTCCATGCTTTTCTTTTAGCTAGCACATGCGGCTCTTCCAGGAGTGTGCTTGCCCCGCACCCTGAGCACTGTTGTTACCATAGTAGCCCCGCCGTGACTTTCTCAGATAGACCTAGTCAGAGCCTCTTAAGTCATTTATGAAACCAACTGGTACACAGCTGGGCACACTCAACTTTTAATAGCTTTGAATTCAGTATTTTATTCAACTCTGGACAATCTCCTGGTCACACTTCAATGACCAGAGCATACCACCTTCAAGTGCTTGTTGTGGTGCTAGATATTTCACACGAAACCTGGCCACTGACACAGTCAAATTGTTTGGAGTTTGACCTGGTTGATGTTTTGGCTCTGTCTCATTAGCTAGTTGACATTGAGCCCATCATCTTTTTAACTTTTAATTTTTTTCTTTTTCTTTTTTTAAAGCAAGAAAATTTCTTTACATTTTTCTTGATCTCAGTGCAAGTTTACTCAAAATGAAGTCCTAACTTAAAACACTCACCAAAGAAGATTTGCTTTTCTCCCAATTACAGTAAATAGAAAAAAAATTAAAGAAGCAATCAATGTTGAGCCAATGTTGAGCCATCTAAGCTTTCTGATGATGTGGTTCTTTGTATAGAACATAGTATGTTATTTTAGGGTTGTAAATAATGTATATAAGGGTCTTAGAATATATGCTTTTAACAAAGATACAAAGAAGTATTACTTCTGGAAACTGGAACAGAAGAACATAACTTGTTTCTGAGATATTTTCTTTTCTGGAGAAGCTTATGAAATAGTGGGAGCTAAGATATTTATTCTACAATGTTTTTTTTCTTTTTAGTACCAGGAATCGAACTCAGGACATTGCACTTGCCAGGCAGGCACTGTGGCCCTGAGCTACATCCCTGCCTGAGCCAGGATAGTTAAGGGACATGTACTAGGAGAAGAGCACATGGCAGCATAGTCCAAAGAATTCTGCGTACTCCCTATTCTGATCCAGAAGGATTCAGATATGTACAATCAGTTAGAGCACTGTCTCAAAGGAAAGCGAAATCAAAGGATAAAAAAATAAAGCAAAATCCAAGGTGAGAGCTACAGCTGAGGCAGGAAGCTACCAAAGCCGTAGACCCACCAGGGAGTGCACTCTGCCCCCTTGTAAACTTTGCTTTACAGGGCCACCAATTTGGTGCTAACCTTCCTTGTGGCCACCACCAGTAGTTATGATCACAGCGACAGACGGCTGCCAGAAGAGTCAAATACAGGAGAACAATCAGCGTGGGGAGAGGCTGGACAGGAAGGCTTCTTGGAAACGGTGAGTTTTGAACCAGATTTAATGGTGCAAGAGTGACAGGTTCCAGCTAGCAGAAGCCACCCATGCAGAATAGTAGACAGAGAGCCCGAGGTGGTTCCCTGTGTGCAGATCCTTCAGGAGAGTCTCCAGGTCTTTAAGATCAGACTTAGAATTTCCTACAAAAGGGAGCTCAGACTCTGCCCAAGGAAGCATGACCTGATGGGAGTGGCCTTGGAGAAAATTGTCCTGGCACCACACAGCTGCAATTTCCCCTTTGTAAATTGGAATTTATTGTGGGCATCAGGAATGGGCTGTCACCCAGGCCTCTCCTGATCTGGTCCACATCTGGCTATGCCTTTGGCAAATACAGAGTATGTAGAAAATCTGTGCGGTATTAGCATCTCGTAACCTTTGCTTTACACACAGTGAAGCAAACCGCAGACTTAGAAATGGCCCAAATTCCTCTGGAATGATTTAGTCCAGGTTCTCCGTGCAACTTAAAACTCCTCATTGTAGCTACATCCACTGTCTGGACAGTGGCTCGAGTGTGGAAATCTGGGGAACAAGGCCTAGAATTAATCTTAGAAATAACAATAAACACAGCAACTTTCACTTTCTGTTTGATTTCTTTGGAAGTATAATGTTTTGAGAGTTTAAAATGATCCTAGATTTAAAAGCATTCTGCCAAAACAGCACAATCACCAGGGGTCTCCCTTTTTTATTTTGTATTGACTAGTTCTTTGTGGAATTATTTTTTTTTTAGGGTTTTCCTTTTTAAACAATGGTTAATGTGGATCTCATGACCAGTTTCATATTTAAATTTAAGATGTTAGCTTGCATAATGGCTCAACTGGTTTCTCCCTCATATTTCGAGGGGGCCTAGTGTTCCTTCAGTCCCAGAAGAAATGTGGTTGATAGTTCTCAGCTGTGGTGGAGGCTAGTGGGAGGCAAGAACCCTGAGCAGGGGGCTAAGCACTTCAGGGCTGGGAAATAGTTGATGGACTGTGGATTCTCTCCACCTGTGAAACACCCTTCTTTAACAAGACCAGAAGTACTCTTTTCTTGTTCTGAGTAACTTGTAACCCATCTTCTGGGGACAACTATTAAAAGGCTGTGGTCCTTGGGAAAACATATTCTAAGACCCAGTCCTAGCCCAGGCCCAGTGAGTGTGTGGGAGAGCTTCCAGCTACCCTGCACCTACGGGACCTACTGGTCCCAGCCCAGGCACAGCGTGGGTGAGACCCTCTTCCACCCTCTTGGGATACCCCCCATCATTCTGTAGTACCCCCCCCACACACACACCCTGCCGACAGAGTAGGAATTTATGTCGCGTTCCGGGAATCCCCAGTTCCAATACTAGTCCAGGCCCGGTGAGTGTGTGAGAGAGCTGCCTCTCCCCACTACTCCGCTTTGTACCCTCCAGACTCAGCTCAGGCCTGGCATACAGGCCTGGGGTGAAACCCTTCAGCTGCAATCCCTGCAGAGAGAGTAGGGGACAGAACCACCCAGATAGTCCAGGAGCAGAACATCTTGCCAGAGGGGCACAACAGGTTTACCCCCAAGGGCAACAGCAGGAAGGAGCTGAGCACAGCAGCCAGACCCAAGCCAGGCACAGCTGGATAAATCCAAACTTTGTAGATCTGCACC
>NW_004524596.1:7063819-7065082 GCF_000260255.1 Octodon degus | reverse complement strand
AAGATTTTTTAATCTAGCAGTTAATTGGAAAGATTCTCACCCTGACTAACTATATATACTGATACCTGTGAACTAAGCAACTGCACTGCAGATGGTAATCTGTTACAGTAGTTTCATGCTTGGAGTGCCTGTCATTCTGGTCTTCTGAATACAGGCTTGTCATGACATGCCAGTTGCTGCTGTGCTGTCACTTGGATGGATGATTGTTGAAAAAAAGGGGAGTGGTGAATGAAGGCAAGAGACAGGAAAAGGAATATTGTGGGACTGTCCTGCTTAAAGGTTGTATATGGTTAGATTTTTGGACTTACGTGTAAACATAAGAAGTACATAATTCTTTATGCCTATTTTAAAAATATACTCTAATTTTTAAATTTTTTTATCATATTCTGTAGGGACTTAAAGTTCAACATATCAATACTTGATGAAAAATATGTGTTTCATATTATGCCTAAGATTTTTGATATTCGGACAGATAGTGAGGTTAAGCTTAACAGCCTAGGTTGCATGGTAATAACAATAAGCTTGTCTTCTGGATGGTTAACAACCTAAGTTTGCCGACCAAAATTAGAGAAAAAGGAGGGCCACAAGGAAAGCCAACATTTTGGCCCTAGCCTTCCACAGTCAATTAAGACTCAGGACATATGTGAACTTGTACTGTAATGTCATGTAACTCGGTATTGTCCCAAATTTTCTGATCAAGGAGATTATAGGGTCAAAGAAGAAAGTGATCAATGATGTAGAGTGTGCCTAAGGAGAGTCACATGGAGAGCAAACATTCTCTCAGGCTTTCACAGAGAGCACATTGGCCAAGCAATGGCTGTGACCCATCCACATGGCTGCCACTGACAAAAGTTCTACAATCTGAGGTATAGGATCTCAGGAAAAATCCTGAGGGCATTTCACTGACCTTCTCAGACCAAAAAGCTACAACTCTTGTTGTGTAGGTCCTGCTTTACCTTGGTCTTAACCATCCAGCCGAAAAGTATAAAAACGAAATATAAGAAGTAAAGTCATTCTATTATGTTGAGCTGTAGGGGACTCAGGTCAACAATTTCTGACATTGTCAGTCAAGCGGAAGACCCAATACTATTATGGGCTACTGGACTCTTTGAGAATATTTTGCTGAGTTTACACACCTATAGTATTCAAATAACGGAACTTAACAAAAAAAAGGGGATACAGATGAATGTCCATTTTGTATCTGTGTATTCAAAGTGCTTAGGATAGACATATAGTTACATTCTCTTAATGAATAGAGGGATT
>NW_004524596.1:7060275-7063719 GCF_000260255.1 Octodon degus | reverse complement strand
TTTTTTTTGGTGGAAATGGGAATTGAACTCAGGCCCTTGCACTTGCCAGGGAAGCGCTTATTCTACTGAGCCATCTTCCTGGCCCTGGTGTTTGTAAATAGGATATCATGTCCGCATCTTGTATAGCAATTAACCACTAGGAAGAAGGTATGCAGTGTTTTAATTATTGCAACTGTCCTACCAATCTGGTTTGCAACTGTCTCATTGCTATTTGTTTCTCAATAAAATTTTGAAAAAAAAAAGAAAACATATTCTTGATAAGCTTTTGGTGGAGAAGGGGAGATGGCAGGCTTTACTGTGTTGAATGTCACCCACCCACTTTGTATTGTTGCAGGCAGCCAGCTTAGATAGAAATACTATAGGCAGTCAGACAGGGCCAGGCCTTCAAGGAGATAACAAAGAAGACAAGATCCCTTACAACTGTGGGAGGGGTGGATGCTCCTGCTGTGGACCAGACCTAAAGACCAAAGATCAAACAAATGCTGATCTCCCTAAAGATTGACATCCAAGATTGATCATCATCCTGAGGGAGCCAAAAGGATCATTAATCCGATTACTACTGGATGGCTAACAGATAAAATCCTGTTCTACATTCATGCCTGCTTGCTATGTGACCTGCTTCCCCATTTAGTCCTGGACTTAATCAATTTTATCTGAGCAACGGTGCTTGTAATCCCATTGGCTGACCATAGTTTTGTCCCACCCCACATCCGCCTAAGCAAGTTCCCATGTTCTCTACCTTAGCCCTGCATGGTTTTACACTATAAAAGTCCCTGGAAGAGACAACTTCCCAGGGACAACCTGCTCAGGCCTCCCTCCTGTCCCTCTCTTGAACAAGAGCTTTCTTTCCCTCAAAAAAATATATTCTGCTTATAACCTCCACTTGTTGCTAAAATTCATTCTTCAGTTTTAGAGAACACGAACTGGTCCCAGGTACCTTTCAGGTCGAGAGATCATTTTTTTCCTATATCAATTTTTCTCCCTATATCAGTATGATCCAAGTGATGGTTCTTTTATTCTTTGTAATGTGGGATGGATCTGTCTATGTAGCCCAGGAAGAGCCTTGAACTCTGTATAGCTCCAACTGGCTTTGAACTGGTGATCCTCCTATCTCAGCCTTGAGTGACTGTTTTCTTTGAGGCCATTCCCATTTGACTCTTGGGAAACAAGCTGAACTCAGTGAAAAGGAGTCCTGAGATGAACACATATTCTCTTCCCTAGTTCATCCCTAACTCTCAGCTAGCAGGAGAGTTTTACTTGTAAGTAGAAGACCAGGCAGTGAGTCTTAGCGAGAAGATCTAGATTTTGTAATTTTCTCTGCCTTGGTAAAGCGAGTTGGGCTATTCTTAGTGACCTTGGGTGATTTCTTTTCTCTGTAAGGAAGTGAAAGTAAAAAGTAGGAGTGATTTGGAGAATTTAGAGTTTGTGGCAAATCAGCTTTTAAATGAAATTTGTGTAATGGATATTTATTGAATACCTTTCATGCTTGGTCCTGGGCTTGGTGCTGGGACATGAGAAATATATGGGCAACAGAATAAATCCGGATCTGACAGTGAGAGTCAAGTGTATATACAGCGCATGGCACCAGTTCCATGAAATCCTTTTGTCTGTGAGGGCAGACAGAGAGAAAGTAGAGGAAATCTTTTCTTAAACACAATTGGAAAGTGCTATTCTCTCTGCTTTTTATTGTGATATAAAACAACAAAAGCTTTGATATGTTCTGATATAAGTAGCTGTTCCACTCTGTATTCAACTTAGCACTTAATCAAAGCATTTCTAGAAATCTACCCACTAACATCTTGGAGAACATTTTTTTCTGTGAGACAATCTTTGGGGTAACTCAGTGGAAATTAACAAGTGTTGAAAACTATCCAGATGACAAAGTTGGCGGTGGGTAGTGGTAGCCCAGTGTTGCCACTGAGTGAAGCCCCCCATGGAAGCCTCAGGGCCTGTCATCTGGGGCCACCAGAGCTGCCTGCTACAGTGCCCAGGGCTCTCTGCTGTGCACCTTCTCTATGACAAATGTCCCAGTCATGGGCCCACCTGCTCAATTCATGTTTTCGTTACCCTGGCTCTGATTTGCCTTGGCCTAGTCGGATTTTCTGAAGGGACGTCACTGAAATAAAAACAAAAAAAAATTAAAAAAATTTTTTTTATTCTCTTATTCCTATAGCAAAGCCTGCTTACCATGGAAACATCGTAAGATGATATAAACTAGTAAAGGGAAGTGAAAGTCCACCCAGAAGTAATTACCAATCCCTCCTTACCTTCTGTCTCTCACACACAAACACTGGAAGGGTTTATTTGACCTTTTCCCCTCAGTACATCTTGGTGACAAGGGCCATCTTTCTTCCAGGCTACTTGCACTGCTTCCTACCCTCTGTAACTGCTCAGGGTTAGTGAAGGAATAGCTAAGGTGTCTGCTGGTGCTGAACTTATCACTTTTTTCTCTATGAATCTTGTACATGGCCTCAATTTATCCTGTACTTATTTAAAGACATATTAGACTTTACTATTTATAGCTTTATTTTTATTGTTGTTACTGGGGATCAAACTCAGGACCTTGCACTTGCCAGGCAGGTGCCTATGCTGCTGAGCTATCTCCCCAGCACAGCATTTTTGATTTACAGAAAGATAAACCGGAGAATACTGAGTAGCCAGAGACAACTCCTTTCCACAGTTTTCCTTGCTATTAACATTTTATGTTAGTGTAGGACATTTACTGCAACATTTGAAAAAATATTTATAATATTTTAACTGAAGAACATAGTTTACATCAATGTTCAATTTTCTTTCTTTCTTTTTATTTTTTGGTACCGTAAATTGAACTCAGGATCTTGTTCTTGCCAGGCAGGTGCTTGTGCTGTTGAGCTATATCTCTGGCTCAAGGTTCAATCTTATGTTTTATAGTTCTGTGCTGTCAAATACATCATGCCATGTATCCATTATTACTGTAACATATGGAAGAATTTCACTGACCTAAAAAGTGCTTTGTGCTTTAACTATTATTCATTGCCCTACCCATGAGGCCTTGGAAGCCACTGATCATTTTGTTTCCATAGGTTTTTTTATATTAATTTTATTGAGAAAGAAATAACAATGAGAGTTTCAAAACAGATTAGTAGGACAGTTACAATAATTAATACATTGCATCTTGGCGTCTTCGTAGCAATTTGTTTCAATAGTTTAAAAAGAATTATTTTAATGAAAGAAACAACAAAAACAATGATGCAGAATTTCAAAACAAGATAATAGGAAATTAACAATGGTTAATATATTGAGTATTATCTTCAAAGTAGTGGCTCAGATTACAAGATATATACGCATGTGAGATTGATCAAACAATATAAGCACAAACTGTTACTTTCAATTAACTAAAAGAGATTATATATATAACTATCTTAACTATTATATATAATACATATATACATATATGATATATAT
>NW_004524596.1:7057606-7060155 GCF_000260255.1 Octodon degus | reverse complement strand
TTATTCTTTTAGTTTCTTGCACTAGGGACATAATATGATATTCACACATGTGAGTCTGACTTATTCCACTTAAGAGTATGCTCTCTAGTTGCATCCATTTACCACCAGAAGTCTCAAATTGATCCTGTCTTATAGCTGAATAGTACTCTGTTGTGTGAAAATATCACATCTTCTTTATCCAGTCCTCAGGTGGTAGGCATGTGGGTTGTTTCCAGAATTTAGCTATGACAAATTGCACTGCTACAAACATGGGTGCACATATATTTTTGTGGTATGATGTTTTCAGTTCTTCTGGAAAAATACCCAGGAGGGGAATAGCTGGCTTGAATGGACGTCTAATCCTAGGATTTTTTTTTTCTTCAGAACTGGGGATTGAACTCAGACCCTTGCGCTTGCCAGGGAAGCACTTATTCTACTGAGACATCTCCCCAGATCCCCAATCCTAGCTTTTAAAGGAATCTCCACACTGATTTCCATAGTGGTTGTACCACCTTGCACTCCCACCAACAGTGGAGAAGGGTTCCTTTTTCCCCACAGCCCCTCCAGAATTTGTTATTGGCTGACTTCTTGATGTTATCCATTCTTTATGGGGTGAGGGGGAATCTCAGTGTTGTATTAATTTGCATTTCTCTAATGACCAATGATGTTGAACACATTTTCATACTTTTACTTACCATTTGTATTTCTTTATCTGAAAAGTGTATATTCATCTCAGATTCCCATTGTTTGGATTGGGTATTTGAACTTGGGGGGGGGTTCTTTTTAAAAATTCTTTGTATGTTCTGGATAGAAGGTCCTTGTTGGAGGGGCAGTTGGCTGTAATTTCTTTTGAAGAGCAGCTTCTCAGAGCCAGTATGGTGGCTTCTGCTGTTCACTCTGATATCTTTACCATATAGCTTAGTTCTTGAAGGTTAGCTCATTGCCTCAAGACAGCTACTGCAGCATCAGCCATCACATTTAGGTGTCACACAGCAGAATGGAAGAAGGGACCAGGATGTTTCCACTTCAAGTTGAGTCCTTTTGCAAGTCTTCCCTAGAAGTTGTGACCAACAAATTTAGGTCTCAAGTAGAAAAGGAGGTTGGGAAATGTAGAATTTCAGTTGTCTGTATGACCTCCCTGAATGAAGGTTGTTTCATGAAGGAGGGAAGGAAATTAATACATAGGATTCAGGGTTTTCTTCTGCACAAAAGATTGAATTATGGGTTCTTATATGGGCCTTGCAAGATGCACTACAATTAACCTGTTTTCAGACCACACTTACGCATGTGGAGTGATGGGCCACACTGAACCACCACTATACACACTAGTCAAGGGGATCTTTTTCCCTTATTCTACATTCCCCAATTTGCAATTTGGTCACACTATGTTTCATCCATCATTTATGTTCTCATTTCTAATTGCTGTGGTCTCTCGCTGAGGGAAATGCTATAGTAGACAGATTGCTGGTGACTGTCACTGTTGCCCCCTCAGATGCCATTCAACAGGTTTCTGTCTCGCATGCCACCTTCCATCAAAACATTTCTGCCTTGTGGAAATAGTTCCTTTTAACTCAGGAACAGACTTAACAAATTGTTAAACAATGTCCCTCATGTGCAATACATCTTTCCTCACTCCCTATGGAGTCTAATCCATGAAGGTTACATCCAGTCATCTCTGGCAAGCGGATGTCACTCATTCCCAGGTTTGGCTCTTTTGCTTCATCCACTTCCTCAGGATTTAGTTTTGCGTCTGCCTGCATTGGTGAAGCATTCAGCAAAACATGTCATTGCTCAGTGCTTGAATGCCTTTAGTACTACTGGCTGCCTGCAGGCATTTAAGCCTGACAATGGCCTGGATTATACAAGTGCTGCCTTCCAAACATTTTATAAATATTTTCATACTTTTCTTACCATGGGAATTCATTACAATCCTCAAGGCCAAGAAATTGTTGAGTGTGCTTGATGCACACTCAAAATTCAACTATGAAAACAAAAGAGGGATTCTTTTCCTACCCAATTCCCATCCCATAATAGACATCACTTGGCATTGTATACTGTTAATTTTAAAAGATCCTACTAGGGATAGAACTACAGCTTCAGAAAGACAATTCAATGAGGTGAAGGAAAAGAAGCTAGGAATGGTCCTTTGGAAGGATTTTCATACTGGACAATGGAAGGGACCTGGCCCAGTGCTAAGCTGGACTTGAGGTTATGCTTGTGTTTTTCCAGAAAGTACTGAATGGCTTATCTGGGTGCCAGAGTGTGCTGTTTGGCTGTATCATGGACCCAGACTTATACAAGGAGCTGATTCCACATTTCAAGAAACTGATATACAGTCCTGTGGCAATTATGCCTTGGAGATTGCACCACAGCTGATAGACAACAGTGGGGCCAGGCCTGACCTAGGGCCAATTAAAGAAACTGACTCAGGATGCCCAGGAGATAGTAGCCAAAAGTGAGATTCAAAGGTCTGAGTAGGTGATAGAGTGTAGAGAGATAGCTGAGCTGAGAGCTATATGAAAGGAAGGGACACGAAGGCTACCAGTGCTCTTAAGAATAAAGTAATACAT
>NW_004524596.1:7056574-7057450 GCF_000260255.1 Octodon degus | reverse complement strand
GATGTACAAAACTTCTGACTAGACTATTTATAATTATAAACTTCTAAAATTATAAAAGTTATAACTTAACTTGGTCAAAAATGTATTTGAGAGGCCAGGGAGATGTCTCAGTAGGATAAGTGCTTGCCTGGCAAGCACAAGGGCCTGAGTTCAATCCCCGGTTCTTTTATATCAATGTCTTCTTTAGAGGCAGTTATTAGTTCTTTTATTGTAGAGGTTTTTTTTTCAGATTGGGTTTCCTCCATATGTTTCCATATTTGATTCTTTAGTCCAGATGCTATGAATTCAGAGATTTCTTTTTTCATTTCAGGAATTAATTCTGCTCTGAGTTCCTCTACTTTTCTGCTATTGTTTCTTTACTTCTGACGCTGGTAATTCATTCATTTCAGCTGAGCTAGTGTCCTCTGCACTTGTTCTGGGAGGGCTCAAGGCCTGAGATTGCATTTTGCTCCTTCTCTTTGTCATTTTATATAGCACTGTCCTCTGACCTTTGGTGTAGAGCTTTGGTGCAGTTTTAACCTTAGCACCTACTGAAATTCGGGTGCAGATCTATTAAGTTTGAGTTTATCTAGTTATGCTTGGCCTGGGTCTAGCTGTTGTGTTCAGCTCCTTCCTGCTGCAGCCCTGGGAAGTGAACCTGTTGTGCCCTTCTGGCACAACAGTGAACCTGTGGTGCCCCTCTTTTGTGCCTCTGGCCCAGGGAGCACAAAAGCTCTCCCACACACTAGCCAGGTCTGGGCTTGGGCTGGATCAGGGGTCCCAAGAGAGTCACAGAAGTTCTCACTCACTCAGCGGACTTGGGGGCAGGGGCTCTGGAGGGCTGCAGGGGTCCTGATGACACAGTAGAGGGTCTCACTCCCAATCCCTGGATATATA
>NW_004524596.1:7047071-7056474 GCF_000260255.1 Octodon degus | reverse complement strand
TATTAGCACACTCTGATTTTGTAAGATGTTTGTCCAATCTGTTAAACCATGTACTTGTCTGTGTGTTTATTCTATCTGTGAATAGCTGTTTTTTTCTGAGTTAAACAAAGTTTTTTCTCTTTTCCTTTGTGTTTTTTGAATCATTTGTTCAAAATTTAACTTGGGGCATAGATTTAAAAGTACGTTTCCTGGGGCCAGCGAGATAGCTCAGCAGTCTAAAGCACCTGCGTATGCTAGCTTAGGCAGGCACAGGGGACTGCGGTTCAATCCCGGGCACCACATGCCATGTCAGCCCTGCCCTCAGGGTGGGCAGAGCCAGCCAGAAAAAGAAAAAATATGGTTCCACCTGACTTACCAGCTGGTTGTCAATGCTAGTTTTCTCAACAGTCATCAGAAATTTGTTAAGGTCACTAAATGGGACACTTTTGGGCTTGGAGAATTAATGGTCAAGGGTCCCTTTGATAAATTAGAACGAGGCTGCCTGGAGATATTGCTCGATTCTTGTTTGTTAGTAAGAAGCCTCAATGGTCTCTATATCTTTATAAGAGACTCCCCAATAAATGTTATTAAAAGTACATTATTGTGTATTACTTACATTGGTCATTGTCAATAGGTCAAATTTTCTAGAAAGAAAACTTAGTTTTCTGATTTGGAGATTCTCTGGTACAAAACTAAGTAAACATAGTTTTAATATGGCTATAACAATTGTTATTAATCTCATATTGCATTAAATGTATGCCTCCAGATGTACAGGTCTTCCAAAGTCTAAAACAGGGATTGTTTATGTAGAAATACTTTTCTTTCAGATTCAGACATCTGCCTTTAACAAAAACTTATGTAATGTACATCCCATTAAAGGGCAAAAAATTAAGTAAAAGCTTCTTATGTACTAAAAAGGGATGATTTGACTAAAAGGGCTAGTTTTTTTTTGTTAAAATAGATATTCAGGTGTGTTACAAAAATGTCATCATTATTGTCATGTTATAATATTATGTATTGATTTTGACTTCAAATTTTCTGTGTAAAACTATGTAAGTGTTGCCTGTTAACATTCTATAGGAATTGAACTACTAGAACATCTATGGCTGGTAGGCATAAGAGCTTTACCTTGTACTTTAAGGTGATTGATATTCAGATAAAATTATACATTAAGCTCACTGCTCTCATTACACTGTAATGTCGTTAACTTTTTCTTTTGGATATTCAACATTTAAGGTTTGGAGACCAAAAACTAGAAAGATACATGAGCTAGGAGGACAGCCAATATTTTTATTCCAGCCTTCCGAGGTCCATGCGGATCTAAGATGTAAGAAAACCTGTGCTGCAACATTCTGTAAGTCGATGAGTTCCTGGTCTTATGACCAAGGGGATTGTTGGACCGCAGATGAAAAGATCAGTGGCAAATATTGTGCCCAAGGAGAGTCACTAGGAGAGAAAAGCCTCCCAAGCTTTCACAGAAAGAAACTTGAGCAAGCAATGGTCATGACTTATGCAGATGGTGGACACTGAGGGCAGAACTAACAGGTGTTGTACACGGTTCCAAGGAAAATCCTGAGGAGACTTAACTGACTTTGACAGATAGCAGAAGATTAATTGTAATCAATACGGGTTTCACCTTATCATGGTCTTGAACATCCAGCAGAAAAGCATAACCACAAGTTGTATTAAACAAAGCCATAGTAATATGTTAGCTATAAAAGAAACTCAAAGCACTATGACTTTTTGACAATTGCCCACTACACTGGTAACTGACCACTGTTATGGGTTAATAGATTGTATAGGGTTGAATTGCTGAATGCAGGACCTGAAATCCTTGGATTGGAAATCTTTAGCTTACACAAGTAGGTTCACTCAGAAGGGAAGGGGTTTGAGGATTAGAGGGTCTTCTACAGAGCCCTTCAGACTATCTAGCCCAGTCCCTTGCTATTTTTAAAGAAAACTTTCTTTTCATGATCTCTGTTGTGCTTTGGAGCTTTTTCAAGGAAAACAATACAATACAGCACACATTTTATAAGATTATTTTATAATGAATCACCCAAAGAATCACATATAAGAGAGTTCAGGAAATCTGTCCACATACGAAAGATCAAAGAATCTAGCTGATGTCTTAGATCCCACAGTAGTGTCCTGCATGAGTCCGGCTGAAGACCTAGAGATCAGAACAATGCATCCCACAGGTTGGAGGCCTGGAACCCATGACAATATCTCATGTAGGTCCCCTTCATGGATCTACACTAGAAAGGCCCAAAGGTCAGGGGTGGAACCTGTGAAATCTATGCAAGTGGGATGAAGGATATGTGCTGGCAGGCTGAGGGATCTGAACAGGATCCAGGAAACAACACTCAAGAATCAGCACTCCCCCTAAAAGTACCACAGCCAACCTCAGCAACAGTAAGGTCCTGAGCCCCTCCAGTGATGAAGAAAGCTGAGTTCCCATCAGGAATGCCACTGTGACAAGCTTCTCCATAAGACTGAGCAGTATACCATCTTCTCCTCCTGTACCAGGAAATAATGATCAAGATGAGGATCAGAGCTCTCCCTAAATGAACTGTAGCCATTCTCAGTGACAATGAAGTTCTCAAGTTCCTTCAGTGGCAAGAACAGCCAAGTTCATCAGGAAAGCCAGCATGACAAGGTCCTCTAGCAGAATAGCCCAAGAGAATCAGCATCTTCCAACGGCTCCAACATATTCTCCAAAGAGCATCCCTAACAGACTCTCTACAGCTTCTCCTGTTCTGCCTCTTATGCTGCTGGCAACAACCCTCAGGTGGGGCTCCTGCACCCAGCACCACACTAGTTCAGTTCTGCTGGGTGTAACAAGTTGACCACCAGTTAACAATCTGCTTTAATCTCTAACCACAGTCTTGCCTTCTATATCTTATCTTTTGTCCTCACATTGGCTTATTGTGTTGCATATACTTTCGATGGAACTTTTAACCTCCAGGATATCTGTTTGAATCTGTATCAAAGATTTCATTTCTTTCCTTGTTGTATGTTTATGATTTTCATAATTTTTCTAAGCTCTTCTTTTTTAAAAAAAAAAATCTGTATCTGTTCTAGAGTCACTAACCATGTCTTTCATATGGCCACTGTATCTATAGTTATCTGAGAATTTTTTTTCTGGTTTGATTTTTTTTTTGAGCCTCATTCATCTTCTTTGTTACTTCTGCTGTTGCCACTTCAAAGGGTCTAGGTGGGGGGCTTTCAAATTATTCCCCCTGAGTTAATCCCATGAAGTTTGGCACTACATCTTGCTTCTGGGCTTTATCATTTTCTTTTCTTTTCTTTTTTTTTTTTTTTTTCTCCGAATACCTTCAAGGCATGACTGGCTGGCTTGTGTTGTGGGGATTGAACCACAGCAACCTGAGCCTGACTGCTTTGTTGAAGCAGCCACTTAAAGAACTGAGCTAAGGGGCAGGCCCCCCATTTTCTTTTCTTTTATCTTTTTCTTTTTCTTTTTTTTTTTTAGTTTAGTTCATGAGTTGATGCTTGTAAATGATTATAGAGTAGCTTTATTTCTAGTATTTAGAACCCCTAGAAAATGACCTCTGCTCAGACATGTTTTCCAGGTGTAGCTGGTTTTGGGGTATTGAGTTTGTTATGAGATATTACTTCTTCAATTTATTGGAAATGAGAAATTACTGTCTATGTGACCTAGCTACTGGTTCTTTGGGACTGGTTGGTAGTAATGTCTATATTTTTCTTTAGGGAGTCTCAGTCTTGGTGCACAAGAAGAACAGTTGACTAGAATAATAATGTTATCTTGACTAAAGTAGTACAATTAGCAATAGCAATCTCATCAAACACAGCCTAGGAAGGGACAAACTGTGGTAACTGTTTGCTTCTTTTAACTGTGTGAACTAAATTTGTGGTTATATAACAAAATCTAAAACAGATCTGAAAATTAATATGGAAATTTTATCCTCAGGGGAGAAAATTTAAAAGGGAGTAGGGGAAAACAATAGAAATAGAAGAATAGAAAGAGATTACAAGCAAGGCTGGAGGACAAAGGAAGATTATATGAACTTTGGGAAACTTGTGAAGAAGACAAGAGGGAAAGAGAGAAGGAAAACAAGAATAGAACAGAACAGTAACAAACAAGCCTGGAAACAATGTTCACACTGATATAAAAACGAGAGAAAAATTCAGGAATAAAGAAACAAAACAGGGCCAGCCAACTAGCTCAGTGAACTAAAGTGCCTGCTTAGGCAGGCACTGGGACTGGAGTTCAATTCCTGGTATGCTGTACCATCCCCACCCCCATGGCATGCTGAGAGGGTGACTGAGACTGGGCATGGTGGCTTATGCCTGTAATCCCAGTGCTGGGGAGGCTGAAAACAAGAGGATCACTACAAGTCCAGTCTGTGCAGAAGAAATGGACAGATTCCCAGATACATGTGAATTAGCAAAGCTGAATCAAGAAGTATAAAGGGTTGGACAAATAGTGCAGCAGATTAAAATACCTGCAAGCAGGTGCAGGGCACTGGGGTTTGATCCTTGGGCCTTCTTTGCTTGTCCTGCCCACAGGGCATGCTGAGGTGGCAATTGAGACTGGGTGTGATGGCACGTTCCTGTAATCCCAGCTCTTGGGAGGCTTTAAACAGGCGAATCTCTACAAGTCTGATCTAGTAATGAGACCCTGGACACCCTGTAGACCCTTCTCTAAACACCCCCCCCAAGAAGTATAAAAATTCTGAATAACCCAATATCAGTCAATGAAAAAGTCATTAAAAATTTATCAACAAAGAAAAGCCCAGGTCCTGATGGATTCACAGCTGAAGTGTACAAGAAATTTAAAGAATATTTAATGTCAAGTCTTCTCAAACTTTTCAATGAAATTGAAAGGGAAGCAATTCTCCCAAACTCATTCTTGGAGGCAAATATTACTCTGATTCCAAAACCAGAGAAAGATCCAACTAGAAAAGAGAACTACATGCTAATCTCTCTAATGAATATAGATACAAAAATCCTCCATAAAATACTAGCAAACAAAATGCAGGAAATCATCCAGAAGATTATACATCATAACCAAGTGGGATTCATTCTAGGAATTCATGGATGGTTCAATATATACAACTCCATAAATGTAGTATACCACATGAACAGAGCCAAGGACAAAGATAACATGATCATCTCAATAGATGCAGAAAAAAACCTTTGACAAAGTCCAACACTCATTCATGATAAAAGCCCTACAGAAAATTGAAATAGATGTTTTTTACTTCAACCTGATAAAATCCATTTATAACAAACCAACGGCCAACATCATACCAAATAGACAAAAATTGAAAGCCTTTACTTTAAAATCAAGAACAAGACAAGGATGTCCACTGTTGCCCCTTCTATTCATTATAATTCTGGAAACATTGACCAGAGCAATTAAACAAGAGCAAGAAATAAAAGGAATAAGGAGTGGAAAGGAAGAAGTGAAATTATCATTATTTGCAGATGACATGATACTATACATAGAAGACCCCAAGAGACTTGTAGATTTAATAACCAAATTCAGCAACATAGCAGGATACAAAGTCAATAGTGAAAAGTCAATGGCATTTCTGGACCACGGAGATAGTTCAGCTGAATAAGCGCCTCCCTGGCAAGCTCACAGTCCTGAGTTTGATCCCTGGTACTGGAAAAAAAAATCAATATATCTGCACACAAACAATGAACACACTGAGAGATAAATTAGGGAAACCACTCCTTTTGTGATAACATCCCCCTAAAAAAGAAATAATCTAAAAGGAAGTAAAAAATTTATATAGTGAAAATTACAGTGTTCTGAAAGAAGTGATTGAAGATTTCAGAGAATGGAAAGATATTTCTTGCTCTTGGATTGGAAGAAAAGATATTGTGAAAATGGACATACTCACAAATCTGTTGTGTAGATTCAGTGCCATGATGACTAAAATGTCATTAGGATACCTCACAGATCAAGAGAAAACATCCCTGAAATTCATCTGGAATTAGAAGTGACCCAGAAGAGAGAAAGCAATCCTAGGCGACATAGGAAAAGCCAGAGGCATCATGATCCTTGAATTGAGATTATAGTACAAGGCTACTATGATAAAACCAGTATGACAAAAAAATACACCTGAGGATAAATGAACAAAGTAGAAGACAAATACAAACATATTCAGACACCCCTCAGTCTTTGACAAAGGGCCCAAACATGTTCACTGGAAGAAAGATCCTGTTTAATAAATGGTTTTGGAAAGAGAGCTCTGTAATTTGACTGACTTTAAGATCAGCCATAAGCAATCAGCAATCTCGAAAAGCACTTTCCACAGGCAGTCTCTGGGCTCTGCGGGGGCTGCGCTGCCCGCGCGGTCCTCGGTGGAACTCGCCTTCCCAACATCTTTATGACTATTTAGAATACTCATATTGATGAAATCGTAATTCATGGCTGAGTTTCAGAAAAAGACACATTGTACATTAACCATTTAGAGGTCATTTAAATACAAGATATCGTATTGTAAAAGACCTGTACAATTTTAAAACAATAAAGATTTGAACCTGTAAATGTGTGTGCCTTTTAAAGGAAGATACATTTTTAATATATTTGAGTGATTGAAGGGGTGTATGGGAAAACTGTATGTATCATATCAAAGAGAAAATGTTTATTACAAAAATGTCCTTTAATTATATACCATGTAACCGCATAAAACAGTGTTCTGTAGACTAGAATTGTGTGCACTAGGCCTTCAGAGATGCTGCTACTGAACTGAGATGTTTAAATGAGTCAGGCGATTTGGATGAAAGTTGTTTCAAGCTTGTTGGTAGAGAGCAATAATAAATGATTTTTTTCAGAAATATTTAATTTCCTCATAAAAATGAGTTAAATATTTTTTAAGTATGCGTATCTAATAGTACAAAATGGAATAAGCCTCATAGTGTATAGAAAACTGAATTTGATGACATATTAATGAATAAATGAATGATGATTTTAAAAAAAACGGTTTTGGAAAAACTGGCTTTCCACATGCCAAAGGCTAAAATTAGACTCTTATGTATCACTGTGCACTAAATTAAGTCAAAATGAATTAAAGATTTAAATATTAAAACAGAAACACTAAATCTACTGGAGGAGAAAGTAGGTAGAATTTTTGAAGATTTAAGGGTAGGTAGAGAGTTCATAAACAAAAGCAAAATTGCATAGGAAATACTTCAAGGAATGAACAACTGGGATCTCACCTTATCAAAAAAGTTTCTTTACATCAAAGAAATCACCAACAGAGTAAAAAGCAAACCCATGAATTAGGAACAAATTTTAGCTGACTGTCCCTCAGATGAAGGAATTCTATCTAGAACATATAAAGAATTAAACCTATCAGGCTCCTAAAAGTCAAGGACCCAATCCAAAATGGGCATCTGAGATGAGTATACACTTCTCAGATAAAGAATTACAAATGACAAATAAATATAGGAGAAAACATTCACCATCATTGGTCATTTGAGAAATGCAAATTAAAACAACACTGAGGTTCCAATTCATCCAGAAAGCATGGCTATCAACCACAAGTCAATGAATAACAAATGTTGGTAGGGCTAGGAGGGTGGGGAACAGAATTCTTCTCCACTACTGGTGGGAGTGTAGACTATACAAGCACTATGGAAATCAGTGTGGACAGTCCTCATAAAGCTAGGATTGGAGGTTCCACTCAAGCCAGCTATTTCTCTTCTGAGTGTGTTAAAAAAAAAACCCTAAACACATCATACCGCAGTGATATATGTGCACCTGTGTTTATAGTAGCACAATTTGTCATAGCTAAGTTTTGGAAACAATCCAAATACCTATCAACTGAGGAATAGAAAGATGTGGTATAAAATGATATGGTATTTTTTTAAAAAAAAATAGAGCATTACTTAGCTATAAAAAGATAATCTAGAGGCTTTTATAAGTAAATTGATGCAAGCAAAGATGACACTCATAAGTGAGATAAATCAGACCCACATGTGTAAATATTGTCTTGCTAGTGTAAGAACCAGAAAGAGTAAATCAACTCTGAAAGGTACAATAAATACTGTGAGAGGGAATGAAACTGTGCAAAGGGAAAGAACAACTAGGGTGAGGAAAAGGACGAAGGAAAGGAAGGAAGGAAGAAAGCAAGAAAGAAGGGAAAGATATCTATCATCTATCTATCTATCTATCTATCTATCTATCTATCTATCTATCTACAGGATAGCTTGGATAATTGTACTGCTGACTTCTGATAGTCTATTGAAAGGAGCAGTTAATGCCTATTTTTTTTTCTTCTGTTTAATTTCTTATAATTTTCAAACCAATTTTGCATGCTTATATCTGGTAATCTAAACAACTAATTTGAAGACAACATTATGCAACATTATGAATTATAATTACCATTTCATATTTTTCCTAATTTTTAAAATTATTTTTTCTTCTCTTATAAAAACATTAAAAAAGGAAATGAGACTTTCATACACTGCTGGTGTGAATGTAAAATGGTACCATTGCTTTGGAAAGCAGTCTGGCAGTTCCTCAAAGAGTATTTCTAAGCATAGAAATACCATATGGCTCAACAGTTATACTCCTACTTATATACCCCAAGTTTAAAATATACCCACAGAAGCAAAATTAGAACACTAAAAATAACCTGTTTATTACTCATCAGAACCAAAAAAATGGAAACAATCCAAATATGCATGAATTGATGAATGGAAAAGCACAATGCCGTATGTCTATATAATGAAATACTGATCTGCAATAAACCATGAAGTAGTGATGAACTGTGAAAATGTTATGCTAAAGGAAAAATACTAGCCAGTAAGATCATATATTGTGTGATACCACTTCTATGAGGTATCTACCACGAGCAAATCTATGCAGGTATAAAGTAGGTGGTTGCTTACGGCTGTGTATAGGCTGGAGAGGAATGGACAGTGATGCTAACGAGTATGGGTTTTCTTTTCAGAATGATAAAAATATTCTAAGATAAATTATGGTGTGGTTTGTGCAACTATGTGAAAATACTAAAACTACTGAATTCTACACTTTCAGTGGTGACTTGTACAGCAAAGAAATTATTTGACAAGAAAAAAAAAAACCTCTCCAACCCTTATGGACAATAACTGCCAGGTGGGTGACAAGGGTTGGGAGAGCCAAAGCATATTAGCATACTTTTCCTCCTACTCGTACTAATCCCCAGCAGCCTTCTTTGGGCAGAGGGAATAATGATTATCTGTGATTCCTAAGCTATGTTCTATGGAGCCTCTCTGGGGTACACCCCTGGGTGAAGGCAGGGGCCTTGGGATGGACATGGGGTGCTGGACCTGCTGATAGGGCCAACCTCTGGTCTCTTATCTTGTTTCAATCAAAACATTTCTGGGTTTCAATTGACATATGGAGAGAGAGAGAGAGAGAGAGAGAGAGAGAGAGAGAGAGAGA
>NW_004524596.1:7024173-7046891 GCF_000260255.1 Octodon degus | reverse complement strand
ATATATATATATATATACACACACACACACACTTTTTTTTTCACTACAAAATGGTCCTTCATTTATATCCCCCTTTTTTGTTTAAATAAAGGGTTTCCTTGCAAAAACCCACTGGTCTTAGATTCATAGCTCTCAGACTGCAGTAACAATGGACTTACATTCGTCGCCCTCAGCATCCAAAGCATTGATGTATCTTTAGAACCATGTTCACGTTTCAAACAGAAAAGTGATAACTTGGGTTAACAAGATCGCTCTGTTTTGGCATTGACTGTCTGTTGAATAATGCATCCACTAGGTATCTATTTACATCACTAATTGCCAGTGAATAGGTGAGAACTTTTGCCTCTGGCCAAAATATAGTCTGTTGCTAGAAAACAATAGAGTTCCAGTGTTTATGCAATTATCAGAGAACACTGTCACTTAAAACTAGTATTGTAGGAAAACATCCATCTACTAGGAAATGCTCCCAGCCTCCAAGATGGTCTCTAGAGGCAAAAATGATTTCTCAACAAAATCTAGGTTTGTTCTCAATTTGTCTTAACAGAGCCAGAGATGGTGATGCACACGTGTAATCCCAGCACCAGGGAGGCTGAAACAGGAGGATTGCCTAAGTTCAAGACCAGCCTGGGCTACATATTGAATTCAAGACAAGCCTGGACTACATAGTGAGACCGTCTTAACAAAACAAACAAACAAACATACAAATCAATTTGTCTTAACAAACAATAAGGCTGGGAGATAGCTCAGCAGCATAGTACCTGCCTCAAAAGCGCAAGGTCCCGAGTTTGATCTCTGGTATCACATAGATACAAAAATAATAATAATAATATTAGTTTACCGGAAGCAGGAGTCTACTTTTCATCTTTCTGTCTAATCTGTGTGAGCAGAGCGCTGTGGGTAAATATGTTAAGTGGTGATATTCGGCTGATGTTGGGGAGCCCCATTTATTAAGAACCACGGTTTGCTGGTTTCCTGTGTTTTCTGGGGACAAGAGGCTCTTGCCCATTATCATGATGAGGGCTAGAGAACAAAAGCGCAGATCCCAGGAGCCCGTGCTGGAGGCTGACACGACCTTTGACTGCTACTAGTGAGGCCCCAAGGGAAGAGTCAAGCTCCAGTGGCCTGTAATGACAGATCTTGTTAGGGTTAAAAAAACACGTCCGGCCTCCAGCTGGGTTTTCATCTGGGGAGACGCTCGGGTGCCTTTAGTGACAGCCCTCGGGGCACCGGACCTGCTAAGCGCTGTCCTGAGCTTGCACCTGCGGCTGCCTCCTAAGTCAGCCTGAGCCTGCAGGAAGACATCTTTTCCTCCTAGCGCCACCAGCTCCCAGGTGCCTCGCCCCAGTGCCGGCGCAAGACTCCGACAGCGGCACGTCCAAGTGAGCCTGGATTTCCTTGCCTTTAGTCATCAGGGAAAAGCACATCAAAGGTACACGAAGAGTCCATCTCACTGCAGTCAGAAGCGTCATCACCAAGAATACAAACAAATCAAAACCAAAAAACAGTGGACGCTGGCGCCGGGTGGGGTGGGGTGGGAGCTCAGGCCTCGCAGGAAGGGGACCCTCACTGAACCCGGCTTGAGCGCCCGCGCCGGCATCTGCCTCTGGAGGTGGCGCGATGATGGCTCTGGATTTGCCCTGGGTCGCGACTCTGAAAAAGTAAGGAAAGAGTTATGGGAAATGGACATTAAAGGTGGGCGAAACGCCAGTGAAAGTTGAAGCCGCGGGAATGTGGAGTGCGCGTGCGTAACAAGGAATGTGCGTGGGGCTGGGAAGACGTCTCAGGGGAATAAGCACTTGCCTGGCAAGTGCAAGGGTCTGAGTTCAATCCCCGGTTCCGCAAAAAACAACAACAACAACAAAAAACCCAAAACAAACCAAAAAAAAAAAAAAAAAAAAAGAACAACCCAAACAAACAAGGAATGTGTCATTCGAGAGAGCCTGTAGGGACATGGTTTTTTGTTTTGTTTTTTTACTTTTCAATTTAAACAGAGAGAAAAATAAGAACAATGCCACAGAATTTCAAAACAAGATAATAGGAAATTAAAATCGCAAAGATATCGTGTATTGTTATCTTCAAAGTAGTTGCTCAGATTACAAGATATAGGCATGTATAATTGATCAAACAATATAAGAGCAAATCATTGTCTTCAATGAACTAAAAAAAATGAGAATATAATTATCTTACCTATTTTTTATGTATACATATTCTGCCCCCCGTCCTCCTCTCATTTCCTGAAGGTTTTGGCATGTTATTCTTAAATATCAAGAGTCTGTTAAAAAAAAGAATATCGGTCTCTATTGATTGGCCTTTTTCATCTACTTTGAATATAAACCTGGACATTTTTTTAAAAATCTGATTTGTTTTTAATTATTATGGTCACATACAAATTTGTGCTCACACTGTTCCTTCCTCACTTTAATCCTTCCAATGAGCTGACAGGAAGCACCACTACCAACCACACATACAGCAGTAGTTTTAGTCTTGTGTTTTTAAATAGCAGTTTAAATACTACCCTGAACAGTAACTCATTCTGACCTGAAGAATTCAAAAGTAAAGTCTAATGTGCTGTTATATCATGCTAACTCTTAAAAGGATCCAAACTTACAGATCAACTATAAAATGTGAGAAATGTTCAATATTTTTTATTTGGTATTACACATACACCACACTAAAACATCTTTAAATAAGTAAAAGGCAGCGCTTTTAAGATACAGGGAATTCTAATTAAATTGGGATAATTATGACCAAAGACTTAATAGCTTACCTCAAAAAGGCTACTAATGAGTAATAGTCACTGCCTTGTTTATTACTGAACAGAAATGTCTCATGGTTTTTGTATGTGTACCATAATTTAATCTCATACACCAGAATTCAGATCATGAGTGGCTGACAGAATATTTTTATTGGACAGTCCTGTAGTTAAATGGATATCTTTTTTTTTTTTTTTTTCAAGTTTTGGTAGTAATTGCAGTTCAGTAAATACTACCACTGTTTTCCCTTCTAAATATATGGTTGGATTTGAATAGTAATGTTCAACTTTTCACAAAGATTGAGAATGTCATCTCAAAGCTACTGAAGGTTGGTTTTATGCTTAGATTTATTTAACATTATGTGAATATGTTTAAATACTGAGAGAACCTTTCATTGTCTCAAAACCAAGCAAGACTCCCCTGTTTCAGCTTGTGTTCGTCAGCCTGTTAAAGAAAGCTATGTCTACATTTTTGGTCTTGACTAAACCTGGACGTATTTGTACTCGAACCCTCGCTCTGATTTAAACCTTGGGCTGCAGCTGGCTTTCTCTGCCACTGCTGACAGGAAAGATGCGAGCGTGGGCTGCCTCCTTAGCTTCAGGAGGAGACAGAAGTTCCGGATCCCTTCTCAGCTTCCCTGAAGTGCTTGGTGAAAGTTGCTCCTCCCATTGTGGGTACAGGGGGAGTTCAAGCTCTCCCCATGTCCCCCACTGACATTGTGGTAAGGGACCTGGGTGGTGACGAAGGTCCAGATGACTCCTCTCACTCTGATACCACCTTGAGGGGGAAAGGAAGTTGTACCAGGTAGAGGTGCAGATCTAGGCTCCCATAAACTCTCCATGGATACTATGAGAGGGATGGCTTTGTTGTCAGTCAACAGGAGTGAGGTTCTAGTTTGCTGTTTGATTTCCTTTAATACCACCCTGGCAGGGGTTTAGGGTGGGATTCAGAGCCTGTGGGCTGACTCCAAGGCAGAGGGAGTGATGGATGGAAGTTGTTTAGCTCCTGGCATCTGGGAAGCAGACAGCAAGGAACAGCTGGAGAAGATGGGGCCCAGCTGTACCCCCAGTTGACAAGTTTATCATCACAGGGAACCGATGCACCCAAGAAAATGAATCTAGCTTGGAAGATGCATTTCTACACTTTGGGAGGGAATTAAACAAGTAGCTGAGATGTTCCTTGGAAATTCTAGGAAGGTCAGGACAAGAGCAGTGCATAGTTACATCCTATGCGGGATTCATTCACAGGGCTGTCCAAAGAAACTACAGATGGAAGTGCTGAGTTGGCCTTCTGTGGGCAGTTTCCTAGGACTCCTCTCCTTGTTTTCCTAGGATGTATTTTATTGGAGAAACTTCTTAGTCTGAGGTGCAGGAACACACCTCAGGCATTATTTCTATAAGACGGGTGTGTCCTTGTTCACACTTTTCAGCAAGAACAAGACAAAAGAACACCAGTGTTTCTTTTTGGATCAGAAGCACGGAGGTTTCCATCCAATGGGAACCCCAGCCAACGTGTAGCTTCCAAGCAGTGAAGACTTGAGAGCCACAAAGGTTGATGGGACTTTTGCTGTCATATTAGAGAGAGGGAGGACCCACCTGTGGCTATCACGGGGTTGTTCTTTTATATCGACTTTCTCACCGCCTTGCGTAGCCTGCTTTCTAGCTCTTACTTTAGCAACCTTCCCTCTTACTTGTCTCCCTTTAGAGCTCTCGCTGTCATGCGCTAGCCACTGTCCGAATGAATAAACTTAGCAGGTAGTATCCTCCAGGGACCTCATTTTACACACAAGAAAGTGGAGGATCTGAACCCAGAAACTCTGGCTCCAAAGCCCTCCCTCTTAGCTACAGTGCAGCATTTTTCTCTTGCTGATTAGCAGTCTCTTTCTCCTCTTTAAAGCATTCCCCCCTTCCCCACTTACATGTGCATGAATTATCAGTCTTTTTCTATCTCTGTTTTCTTCTTCAAATACTTTTATATTTTTATATAATTTATTTAGATTTATTTGGTATAGTGTCTTGCTACGCAGCTCGGATTCATAGTGATCTTCCTGACTCAGCCTCCCCAGCTCTGGGATTACAGGTGTGCACCAATACACCTGGTCTTGGTGGCTGGCATGGTGGGCCTGATGTTCTGGACTGGCAGGGCATGTGGTACCAGGGACCAAAGCCAGGTCCTTGTGCTTGCTGGGCAGGTGCTTAGACCGCCGTGCTATCTCCCTGGCCCCTTCTTCAAATATTTACAGGTAAAATTTCTTCAAGATTTCTTCTTTGCCATTTTCCTTTTTCTTTGTCATTATCTATGATTGTTAATTAATTATTTATCTAACTATATCCAGGAATATCCTGTTACCTACATGCACGTGCCTGCTTGTGCGCGCGCGCAAACACACACACAATTTTATTCCTGCTTGTTGTGCTATGTATTTCCACAAAAGCATCATTTCTAATTCTGACTGTGTCCTGTAACCCCAAAATTTGCTTTTACAGGAGTGAACTTTTTATTTACAACAGAAGTGAAAGCACTACATCAAAGAGATACCTGCGCTTGCATGTTTGTTGCAGCATGATATATAATAGCTAAGATGTGGACCCAACCAAGGTGCTCATAAGTGTAAGAATAAAGAAAATATGTATATACAATATTAGAACATTATTCATTCATAAAAGAGAAAGAAACACTGTCACTTAGGGCAACATGAATGGAGAGATAGTCAATGGAGAGATAGTTAATTGCACTGAAATAAGCCAGTCATGGAATACCACATGTTCTTTCCTGTTTGTGGAAGCCAACTAAGTTGATAGGAAAGAGGGGATGGAGAGATATCATGTAACAGATGTCAAAGAGCAAGCGTTCTAGTGTTCCATGGTGTAACAGAGTATTGCATCTGCAATGACATATATATATATATATATATATATATATATTTCAGAATAACTAGAAGAGCCTGAAGTTTCCTAAAATGTAGAAATGATAAATGATTAAAGACTTGGCAATGCTAAGTACCCTAATTTGTTTTGTTTGTTTGTTTGTTTTTTTTAGTTTTATTTATTTATTTATGTGTGTGTGTGTGTGTGTGTGTGTGTGTGGCCAGCTCAGCCCACCAGGGGGCGCGGCTGGCTGGCATATGGTGCTGGGGGATTGAACCGCGGTCCTTGTGCTTTGCTAAGCTTGTTGTAAGTAGGTGCTTTAGACCACTGAGCCATCTCACCAGCCCATTTTTTTTTAAAATTTTATTTATTTATTTGTACGTGTGGGGGGGGCCAGCTCAGCCCACCAGGGGGCGGGGCTGGCTGGCATGTGGTGCTGGGGAATTGAACCACCGTCCCTTTGCTTTGCTAAGCTTGTTCTAAGTAGGTGCTTTAGACCACTGAGCCATCTCATCAGCCAGAATTTGTCTTTTTTTTTTTTTTTTTTTTTGCAGAACCGGGGATTGAACTCAGGTTCTTGTACTTGCCAGGGAAGCACTTATTCCACTGAGCCATCTCCTCGGCTAAGTACCCTAATTTGATCATTAAACATTGTCCACATGTATCATGTGATCATGCTAAATATGTACAAATATTTGTTCATTAAAACATTTTAAGAAGCTGGATGTAATGGCACATGCCTATAATCCCAATATTGGAAAATCACAAGTTTCAGCCCAGCCTGGACAATTTAGCAATTAGTGAGAGCCTGTCTTAAAATTTAAAAAAATGAAAGCTCAGTGTGAATCCCAGAGTTCAATCCTAGGTACCTCCTGCCTCAACAAAGAATGAAAGATAAGGGTACAGTAAGAGGAGCTCCCATAAAGGAAACACGCCTCGTAACCAGAACCGAGATTATCAGCGTCCTGGACGTGTGCTGTGGCCCTCCCCATCGGTACCTCTTCCCCAAGAATGGCCAATGGCATGATTTTTTTAAACACTGCACAGTGTTTCTTTCTGTCTTGAACTTCATATAAATGGAATCATACTAGTTTTGGGGGGGAATTTTCAGTCATTTTATAATATTCTAATTTATCACACATAGAGGTAGTTTTTCATTCTCAATGCTATAGACTAACTAGTCAATTAAAAGAATACACCACAATTTATAAAATCCATGTTATTGTTGATGAATGTTTGGGTGGCCTTCAAATTTGGGTTGCTCTGAATCATGCTGTTTGAACATTTTCTGTAAGTTTTTTTTTTTTTTTTGATAGGCATGTCCCATTCTCTTGGGTTTATGCATAGGAATGAATTTGTTGAATTCTGTATTAGTTATTGTTGGCTGTTTTTTTCATGCAGTGTAATACTTGTTAGGAATAACATTCATCCTTGTAAGGAATAATCCACTGATTTGACTGATTATGGCATCTTGTTACATGAATACATTACAGTTATTTATCAATTTATCTGCTAATGAACATTTGGATTGTTTTTGATTTTGACAATAATGAATAAAACCACTGAGAAAATTCAAATAAAATGTATTTTGTTATTTAGTTAAATACTAAGGGGTTGAAATGGCTGAGTGGCATAGTCAGTATATATTTAACTTTTTAAGAAACTGCCACCTTGTTTTGGTTGTGGTTGTACTATTTTGTATTCTCTTCAGTGCAAAAGGTTTCTGGTTCTTCCCTCCACTTGAGAACACTAGGGCACTTTCTTTTTTATTTTAGCCTATCTTGTGAGTATACAGTGGTGTTTTTCTTTCCTTTTTCTTTTTTTAAAAATGTATTTAGCACAGGGTCTCACTACACAGATCGGACTTGTAGTGATCCTCCTGTTTTTCAGTCACCCAAGCACGGGGATTACAGGCATGTGCTACCATGCCCAATCTGATTCAGAGTCTTAGTGCACCCTGGTGGCAGGGCCGGCATGGCAGGGTGGGGATTGACACCTGGTCCCTGCATCTGCCTAAGCAGGCACTTCAATCTGCTGAACTATCTGGCCATCCCTACAGTGGTATTTCATTGTGGTTTTAATTTACATTGTATATATAGATCATAGCTCATAACTTATGGTGAACATCTGTTCACATGTTTATATCTCTTCTTTAGTGAAGTTTGCATCATGTTTAATTGTAAGAATTCTTTGCATTATAGATACAAGTCTTTTTGTTATTTTATGTATCAATTAACATTGATTTAATTATAAAACCCACAATTATAAAGATTTTTTTTCCCTTTGTGGTGCTGTTGAAAACCAACATTCTATTTCTGAACTGTCTTCTTTTCCACGTATCTGTATATCTAACATTAAACAATGTTAAGTAATCTGAATTAATATAGCTCTATAGTAATTGTTGAATTCAAGTGGAATAAGTACTTCAACAATACTATTTATTAAAATTACTCTGATGTGATTTTTAATATGTGAGTTGTTCTTTATATTCCCATGTAAATATTAAAATCAGTTTATCAATTTCTACAGAAATGTCTAGAGGAATTTTGATTGAATTTGTGTTAAATCTTTGGTGGAATTTGGGCAACATTGTGATTTTTATAATATAAAGTTTTTGGTGCTATGAAAGTATTATCTCTCTCCATTGATTTAGGTTAAAGAACTTGGGACAGGGAATAAGATATTTTGGCATTAATTATAAACCACTATTGGCCTCACTGCTGTTTAGCCTTTGGTGCCAAAAGTGAGAAACACTTCTCAGATGTTGTGTTACCCTCTCTGTCTCCTTCTGTTTCTACCTTCTTGTTTCTTTTCTTCTTCCACATCTTTTTTTAATTGAAATTGCCAAAAGCTCAGTTTTTAACTTATATCCTATCTCACTCTTCTTCTATTGTTCATAATTTTTAGTTGGTCTAATTTCTAAACATCTACTTAAATTAGAAGTATGTTAACAATGAAGCATGATAACACATTGCTCAATATGAGCGCATGAAACTGTCACCAGGATATCTGTTTTGGAGTCTGACACAGAGTCTTTCTCACTGGATTGTCATGAGAATTAAGAGAACTAAAGTATGACTTAGTCCTCTAAAACTTCAAAGAACTGTTATTAATGTTTTCATTTTTTAAAAAAATGCCCAGCTAGTTTCTCTGATTTATGGATGCCAATTATATTTTAAGATTTGAAACAAATGAAAAGTAAAGCACTTTACCAGAGATAGGTAGCTGTCTGCTAATGATTCCTGCTTCTCTACCATGTAGAAGGCTATTGGGAAAGCCACATAGAAAGCTTTTTGTCTAGCCAGAAATGACATTCCTGGTCTCATGTAGCCAGGTGGGGTGATGTGGCTACTTCTGGCCAGTGGAACGCGAGTTGGGTGAGTGTTACCTACAGGCTATGGTGTTCTTCACAATGCCTTTGAGGGCCTTAAGTTGAAGATGTGACATTCCAAGAATGAATGGATTTCAGATCCCCAACTTATGTTTTGGAGAAGGTGAGAGCTGCTCCGGCCAGAACAGGCACATTGAACATAGTGTGAGGCAGAAATAAATTTAATATGTTAAGTCACCCTTACCATATTAAAGGAGCTGTTTGTTAGAACAGGGAGTCTAAATGTGTGCATAAGAGCCATGGAAAACCTAACTTAATGAGCTACACAATATTTCTTGGACTCCGTTCCAAAAGGTGACAAGATATGAGGCTTTATATCTAGTAGATCTGAGTATGGATTCTGCCTCTTTAAACTCTTTGAGGGGTCCAATCTCTTTGTGCATTTACCTGTGCCTTTTGTTTTAGTCCTGCTACTGTCTCCTTCCACTCACTTAATTATCTCCATCCCCAGTTCTTCGTCTGAGCCATTCCTGGGTCCATCAGGGTAATTGCCTACTGGACTTCTCCATCTGCTCATACATGAATTCTTCAAACCTAAATGACTGGTACTAAACTCATTGCCTTCCCAGATTGTCTTTTCTTGTCTTCTGTATTTCAATTAACTTTGATGAGAACATTAATACTACCATTATAATTGCATCATTAGTTAGGTAACCCTGACTTCAAATATTTTGATGGAAAAAGACATAAATATATGTCATGGGCTGTGTGGAATACTTATATTATGGTTGTGTGGAAAGCTAGCTGCCATGTTGTGAGAACACTCAAGCAGCTCTGTGTACTGAGGCTTCCTGAAAAGAGCTAGCAGTAATTTTCTGGACAGGTGAGTGAGCCACCCTGGAAAAACTCGTGCAGCCCAAGACCAACCTTGATATCTTTTTCCAAGCTCTGATCAATAGTTTGACTGCAACTATATTCAATTACTCATAGAAACTAGGCTAAAACATGTTTTTTTGTTGTTGTTTAAATCACCATGTTTTGTGGTAATTTGTTTCAAAACAGTTGATAACTAGTATACCTAGTTAGAAAAGCCTGGAGAAAAAAATTACAAAATTTCATAGTCTTATGTCAGTTTGTCTAATATAGTGACTAGTTACTGATTTTTGTAGTAATTGATAACTAATTAGAAATACTAGAAATAAAAAACTTTAAATCTCTTTATAAAAAGTTTTTTTATGATCTTGTTTGATATAGTGATTAGTTCTTTACATGGAGAAATCTTAGTTAGGTCTGCAAGACACAAGTGACCCTTGGGATTTTAAGTAGGGTGTAGAGCCAGCAGGTGTAACTTCTGGTTTTATTGAAGGAATTGAGATAAACCGAATGGGATTTGCGCCAGTTCCTGTCTACTACGAGGCAGAGGCAGGCTGTCCATAATGGTGATCTCTTTTCAGAGTCTTGGACATTTAAATGAAAATTAAGAGAGCTCCAAAGATTTCTTCTGTGAACATCTCCATCTTGAAAAACTTAGGAAATTCCCCATTGTTTCATAAATTCTGGTGTATTCTGGTGGGGCAAAACCCCTTCCTTTGTGTCATCTATCATAGTTGAATGCTAAGGGTGTAGACTTTTGTGAAACTTTCATCTAATTACACAAGAAGCTCTATAGAATTTCACCCAGAGAACAGTGGGGTTGTTTTGCCAAGTGTCTAAGACCTCAATTTGCCGTTGGCTTGCCCCCAGCGCGGTCATGCGATTAGTCACGCAAGTTCTCACGAACACACTTAGCCTTGGAGGACTCCTAGCTGCCCGCTCTCGCTGTGCTGTTTTCCCAAAATATGTTTCTGAAAACGAAATCTAAACCTATGTATCAACTGGGACCAACATTTCATGTTTACTTTGCCCCAAGCCTGGACCATGTCAGAGAAGATGGCGACACCTTCACGGCCTGTTGGTCACATCTCACCCAAGCTTCTCAATGGGCTGTCAGACAAGAAAGGAGCCTCATGGGGCCATCTTAATCGGGATCACCCATCTGTGAGGCCTTCGGGATGTTTCAGACAACTCTGAGCTCTCATTAGTTGAGTGTGTTCCACAGGCCGGTCCTTATCTTTTGTAACTTTTGCTGCCACATCCTGGGAAAGCCTTACTGCAGAATGACACTTCCCCGAGGGTCAGCCCGCAGTAATGAGCCCACTGGTTGATGGGCCCTTTGAATTCACAGGCAGTATATGTTGATATTAACCTTTTGCGTTGTGAGATGTCGCCTTTAGCCTTGGCTTCTGCCATGTAAGTCTCATTATTTCTAATAGGCTGTGGCAATTAGAGTCTTGGGGCTGTTGATTGCAGACATTTGGATCAGGGAAGGGGCACTCAGGGAGAACAGACGTTTTTTCTTTACATGAACAATGTGATTCATAGCTCAGCCCAAATCTGCAAGCAGCCAGACGGTGGCGGACCTCCGGCGAGGATGGGAAACTCCACACCCAGCGCTTTCACATGTCCCTCCTTCACACGCCCGCTTGGCGATTTCCAGGCCCCTTTGTGCAGAATGACACGCTCACACACTTATTATGCTGAATATCATGCTGGCAGATGTTTTAGGGTATTGGATTTGGCCTAGTAAAAAATTCACTAAACAGAATTATTTGAGAAAGAAATGGGCACCTTCAAAGAAGAGATTTTTTTTTTTTTTTTTTTTTTCACTTCAGAGATGCTTGGTTGGAAAAGGAACAGGATGACATCTGGCAATCAGCCCTCTAGGGTGACTCCTGAGCCCTCTGGGTAGCTGGTGAGACTTAGCTTGGAGATCTTTGAAGGGGTCTAACACTCTTGATAGCAAAATCTGTCTGCAGGAGCTCTGCAGTTGTTGGAGTCATTTCTCCAAGGTGAGAGCAGTAAATTGGTAGAATCCTAACAGTCTGGGGATAAGAATGACAAAGAAAAAGTCCCTCCTGAGCTAAGTGCACAAAGAAGTCACTAGTGCCTAAAAGCAAAACATAGTCTTGGCTCCACACTCTCTTTGGGGCTTTGACTCAAAGTGCTTTCTGCAGAAGAAAAGCAAAAAAAGTTAAGCTTGCTTTTTTTTTTTTTTTGAATCAAACTCAGGAGCTTGTGCTTGCCTGGCAGGTGCTTGTGCCACTGAGCTGCATCCCCAACCCTAAGCTTGCTTTTTACTGTGGAATAGGCAGGCCTGACAGAGAAGGAACTCCCAGTGAGAGGATCTGCTGCAGTGGCTCATTTGTTTGTAGACTTCAGTGTTCTTGATCAAGATAAGAATTTCTCAAATGCAAGAAAAATCCCCGATATTAGTCTGACCACTTATGAAAATAACAGTTGGGAAAGCCCCACTAATAAATATTTATAAATTAAGCATGGGCAGTGTCGTCCAACTGTAAAATAGTCCTTCTTGGTAACGTACCAGTAGGGCTGTTTCTGAGAGCCCCTTATCACTGAGAACTGATTTATTCTTTGCTGTGCAAAGGGATTTATCTAGAACGTAAGTTCTTTTTAATTGCACTGATTGCTGTACAAGCATATAATCAACATAAGGTATGGAGTGCAAAACATTTAACTAATAAACAGAAAAACTGAATTTATTTTCTTGAATGGTAGGAAACCTCCAGAAGAAAATCACAAGAAGCCCCTTCTTGCTGTCTTCTTTTCTTTCCCCCTCCTTCCCTCCCTCATACATTTGGTGAACTTCTACTATGAGAACTGGGCTGGGAGCTGAGGACACTGTGCAGTTGGTAAGAACATAAGGCAGTGAGTAAGAGGCAGTGACTCCTTGTATTCATAAAGACATGCCTTCTCCGGCCATTCCTTCTACTCCTGTACCCCACACCTTGCCCTCATTCCCTGGACGAGAAGCAGTGTTGACCACACCCAGGCAGAGAAAACTCTTGAAGCACAGGAGAGAGTGTAAAGGCATTTACATAATCATTGCATTCACTCTTTGATTTTTCCTTCCTGAGTCATTTTCTTTCTACTAGGAATACTGCTCTGCAGGCTTTGGAGGAGTACAAAGGCCCTGGGGCTACCTGGGAAGTGCCAGGGTCCTGTTCTAGTCAGTCCAAGCAGGAAGAGGGTAGCACTCAGGGAAGGGCAGCTCATTCCGATGGCCTCCAGCTACAGGGAGAAGAGTGGGCTCCTCTTGCTCTTAGGCATCTCACTTCTTTAGTTTTTAGAGTTGTGGAGGCCTTACGTTCCCAGACAACAGTGTGTGTAAGTCTTAGGGAAGGGGCCACGTTGGTGGCTCTGCCGCTTTTGGCCTTCGATACCCAGGTCTTCCAGTGTCAGCAGGCCTTCCTGTGTGTATGTCCTTCCTGGATCATCAGGACAAGGGTTGAGATCCAAGGCTGTGGCAACAGTAGGGAGAGAGTGGGGACTTGGGTTTCTTAGCAGACTCATTGCATTTTAAGTACAGCCAACATCTTTGGAACATACACAGCATGCCCACACAGGAACCACTGGCTGTCAGCATAGCATTGCAAAAAAAGGGTGCTCCTTCTCTGTTTTTCACATTTGAGCACAAAAATCTTGTTTTTTTTGGGGGGTGGGTGTGCTAGGGATGAAATCTAGGGCTTTACATGCGAGGTCAATGCTGTACCACGGAGCTACATCCCAGCCCCCTGAGTACCTGAATCTTGATACATTAGGTCTACTTAGTCCAGGTTACTTATGTACTTACCTTGTACCTTTTTATCTCATTTTTTTTTATTATGGGGATTGAACTCAGGACTTTGTGCTTGTCAGGCAGGTGCTTATGCCACTGAGCTATAGCCCCAGCCCCTTTATCTTAGTTGTTAAAAACTGTCATAACAAAGCATCATGGGGCTGGGGAGGTAAGCAACAAAAGTGTGTTTTCATAGTCAGGAAGTTAGAATCAAGGTGTTGGAAGGGTTCTTTTAAGGATTCTCTCTTTGGCTTATAAATGGTTGTTTCTCTCTCTCTCTCTCTCTCTCTCTCTCTCTCTCTCTCTCTCTCTGTCTAAGAAGTCCAAATTTCCTCTTATATGAGGACATCAGTCATACTGGATCAAGACCCACTCATTTGATCTTATTTTATTACATAAATAATAATTGTATTAAATTATTAAATAAAATTTAAATGTCTTTTAAAAGCCCTATTTCCAGATATAGTTGCATTCTGAGACATTGGGGATTCAAAACATGAATTTAGTGGGCTGACATATTAATTCCCTAACACTGTCTTTTTATCTACTATCCCATCTGCCTATGTACTCTTTATCTATCTACTACTCTACTTATCTACCATAATACCTAAGTGAGATTTTGTTGGGTTTTTTTTTCGGCCTCCCTAGTGCTGGCATTACAGGCATAAACCACCATGCCCAGACTCAGTCACTGGCTCAGCACTCCAGGGTCAGGGCTGGCATGGTATGTGGTGTTGGGGATTGAACTGGGGTCCCCGTGCTTGCCTAGGCAGGTGCTTAGTCCACCGAGCTATCTCGCTGGCCCTCTTAAGTGGTATTTTAGATGATAATAAAAGTGATTACAAATGACTGAATCCAGCGAGGAACTGAGAGATGAGAAAATTGAAGTGTAAAAAGGCGAGCAACTTTATCAGGCTGTGCAGTACCTGGTGGAAAGCACACTCATTCTTAAATCTATGGCCGTTAAGCTCAATGTTCGTTTCCTACAGTATTGTGAGACTTGAAGTAGTCATAAGCATGTTTCTTCTGAGGGCTCAGTTAGGATTCCTTAAGTTACTATTATTAAGAAAAGTCCTCTAAGTTCAAGAACAAGGCATGTGGGAGAGGGTGAATTATAGAGCTGGCTCTGGAAAGAATTCAGTGGTACAACTGCGGTGTGCATACTGGTGTCAGTTATAATTCAACAAGAGCTCTTGCAGAGAATCCTTTTAATTTATAAGATAGAATTTGGAGGTCTTTTCTCCCCACCCAAACTACTATGTCCATAAATGGCTAGAACATATGGGGCCTTTTTCCTTGGTGTGTTTATAGTCAGCTTGTGCCAATACACAAGGTTGAGGTACTTCTTTCACGAAATAAAATTAAGTATGTTACGGTGACCTACTGTTTGAAAGTAAATTTGGTGGTGAGGCAACTGTGTGGAACAGAGGCAAGGCTATTGGTTCTCTGTCCTTAGAAGGAAGAAGTGGAAGGAGGAAGGCACAGACCCTAGGGGAGGCTGCCATTTTCTCTCTGGCTGCTTCCTCACTGGGTTGCAAACCACAATTAACATCTGTTTCTAAGAAGCCAGAAGATGTTTTTCAGCTTAATTTCAAATGACTTCTGACAACTGAAAAGATTTTGTGGTTTTATGGTCTGGTCAGTGGTTTGGGCTTTCTTTTATTTGATGCGTGGAGCATTTTCTGAAGCGGTGTTTTGGAGAAGTTTCACGTTCCAGCTGGCAGCTTGCCCAGCAAAATTTAGTGGTGCAGTCACTCACAAGGGACAGATTCAGTGTGACAGTGGGGACAACTTTGTTCCTCGGGCTTCAAGTTTCAAAATGAAAAAAAGAAATTGTGCTGAAATGGCTGCTTGTGGAACATGAGAGGCCTGTGATTGCAGAGATGAGAAAGGAGGTAAAGTGGTTTGGGCAAGAAGGGAGAGTGTTTGAGGGGAGAGGAGAGAACTGAGGGGCGAGGGCCGCAGGAGCCCAGGGCAGCCTTTATCCTGGTATCAACACTACATCCGCTTAAGCCACACAGGCAGCCCTGCCCACATATGGTCACTTTGTCTGTATATTATTGAACACCCTGGAAAGATAAATCAGAAAACAACAAAACACAAATAAGCAGGAAAACACAACTTAGTTACCTGGCTCCTGCCCTTCAGGACTGTGGGTACCCCTCGACCCCCCAAAGTGACAGGAAGGTACCTAGGAACAGCAGGGCTGCAGTCTTTCTGACACTGTTCTCTGCAGGGCTCTGTCAGGAAAGATTCTGTGGAAAAGGCAGAATTTTGAGATTTGAGCTGTACTTTGAAGGATGGGCAACATCTGGACAAATTCAAGTGGAAGGATATGCTTCCCAGGGAGGGGAATGACATGGAGCCAGCACGTATCCGAGGACAAATAGGAGCCAAGTATTCGGATGGTAGGAAGATCATTTTGCCAGGCATACATGGTCAGTGTGGGCAATCCACGAAGCTGAGACTGCTGGGCAGACTGGGTCATGTGATGTAGGATTTTAAGGACATTTCCATCTATCTGGGATCTCCACAGTCCCATCCTTGCTTAACTGTATCTGCAAAGATGCTATTTCCAAATAAAGTTACATTCAGAGGCTGTGGTGGACATGAATTTTGGGGAATACTATTTAACTCAGCAAAGGCAATTTGCAGCTGGGGCTCTGTATGAATCTTTTTTTTTATTTTTTAGGGTATAGGGTCTCACTATGGAGCTCAGGCTCGTAGGGATCCTCCTGTTGTCAGCCTCTCCAGTGCTGGGATTACAGGTGTGTGCCACCACACCCAATCTAAGTATGAGTCTTAACTGAGACAAGAGAAGGCTTTTGGGGAGAATAATGGTTAAAAAACTGATCAAGGACGAGGAAGAAGCTATGCAAAGTTTTGAATCAGACAAGTTGAAGGAGCAGAAAGAGTCAAGACCTTAAAATAATAAATTAATTCAGTGCCTAGAAAGAACGAGAACTTGTTTCTCCTGCAGGTGAATTTCTTCCCTGCGAGTGGCAGTGAGAATCTACCTCTGAAGGGAGAAGAGATGATCCTGTAATTGAATCCACTGGATTTGCCTGCTAAGACCAAGCCATGCTGCAGATGAATAAGAATTCAGCCAAAAACACATGAATATAACTGATGGTCCATGAAGTAATGGAATCACCTTATAGTTCTTTTTCTCGGCTACACTTTGCTGGATGAAACTAGAAGCCCTGGGGAGTGGATCACTCTCAATGTGCAAACTGTTTGCATGGCTTGCTCTGGGATCCCTGTGAAGACAGGCTTGGGAAGCAACAATAGTGGAGAGAGTCAGAGGATGTGGGTTCTAACTGCTAAGTGTAACTGTGGTCAGCTATGTCTTTTGGGTAAGTCTCTCGCTCTCCAGGCTTCAACTGCAAGGCGATTTTGGAGAGGTCTGGGGCAGGAGGATGCTCACTGAATTAGTGTTTCCTGCAACTGTAGTTTCCTAGCTGCATGCAGAGCTGCAGGAACTGTCCCCTGGCCCCCTCAAGACCTGTTCAGAGTTAATGGACACACCCGGTGGTCAGGAAGCCAGGGCTCTGATGGATGGATGAGACCCAACATTCACAGAGGTTGATGTGGATATATTGTCACTTAAACTGGTGACCACTGATATGAAGGCAGTTTGCATATGGAGACTTACTAAAGCTTTCCTCTCCAGATCCCTGCTTGCTTCTTGCTTCTGGAGGATGTGCTGTAGAACCTGGGATCCACCATCAGCCTTTCATAGGGCTTTCTGCATTAGGAAGGAAAACAAGGCTTTGCAGCCCCAAGACCAGGGTTTCTTGAGTGAGCAAACTGTTCCCAGCTGGGTGTTTACGGAGCTGAACCATGCAGCCTCTTCCAGATTTGTGTATAATTGCCTTGGCTGCATGTGCTGGAGAATTTGTACTGTAGTGTGTCTTCTCAGTTTGCAGCAGTCATTGTTCTGTGTATGAATCCCAAACAGATGTCTGTTCTGTCCTCTGGTATTCTGCTGAGCAGAAGCAGGGTACATCTCTCCTTCTGGGGCAGAAGTGGTGAAACTGATTCAGCTGTTCTGCGATTTGATCATAGGTGATGGGGTGACTGTTACACCTGCCTTGGCTTGGACTATCTGGGTTTGAAAATGGAAAAGCCTTCATCTTGGAAAGCTCCTTCATCCAGAGAAAGCTGAGTGATTGGCACTCGATAGGGCTGCTGTGGGGTGCTTGGAGTCAAAAAATGCCTTAGTTACTTTTCTTGTTGCTGAGGCAACAAAAAGGAAAGTTTATTTAGGCTCACAGTTTGTAGATGGTTCAGTCCAGAGTGAGCTGGCTCCAAGGCCTGGTGGTCTGGCACCAGTGGAGGCATTGGCAGCCCAGGATAAGGTAGGGCAAGCAGAAGGCAGCAAGACGATGCAGTGATAGGCAGTGGCGGCAGCTTGCCTTCTTTCTGTCCCTTTATATTCCATCCTGGCCACCTACCTTTTGGGTGGCACTGCCCACACCCTGGGCAGTGTCACACACTTAATCCCAGAATCACACACCCTAGATCCAGCAGCCAGTTCTGAAAAGCCCCACTGAAGAGTGTATGAGGCTTTGGGGGAACACCTAGATGCAAGAATAAAAATTGGAGGAGTAAAGAAGGGAACTGGAAACACCGAGTCCTGAGAGAAGAAAATGCTGCCCAAATGGTCCCACACTGCTGCTGTCCTCCCCTGCCCGTGCCAGCAAGGCTGTGTGCCCCAGTTCTGAGGAGGGGTCCCAGATGCTTCTGTCCCACTGTATGGCTGGGAATTTCTGGAACATTCACTCTGCTTTTCTTAGGAAAGCCCTGCTGGTTAAAATGAGCTGGCCTCAGGATACAGAAGGAAAATCACCAGGAATCCCTACGCTAATGTCATTTGTGTGGCTCTGTCACAAACCAGGCCCCCAGAAGCAGCAGACAAAATCTTAACCCTTTCTCTACTGCCCACGCACAATCACAAGGTTTGGATCATGCGACTATTCTTTTCTGAAAGAAAGCAGAATTTCTTGGAAGTTAGTTGATTCCAATTGCTGGTGTGGCCGGAAAGCAGGGCCTTCAAGAGGATTTGCAGGGACTTCTCCCAGCCCCATGGGGAAAAGATGGCGGCATCAGGTGTAAGAGATCAATCATAGCTAAATGGTACATAAAAGTTGGGTTTGTGAAAGGCTCCTAGTTCATGGATCTACCCTAAAGAGGTAAGTATATAAAAATGCACAAGAAATGTAAATATCACAAATGTAAAAATCAAAAGAAATGTAAATAAAAGTATATTAATGTATGCAGCTGTTCTGTTTTTAAAGAACTGATCTGCATTTATTTGTTTCCCCTCTGAGCAAGCAGGACAGAAGAGAATAAGCAAGGGGACCTTGTGTTGGCTGGGTGCTCCTCCGCAGGATCTGGTCCCAAAGCACATGGACAAATCAGCATCTGCTCACGTGCAACAGTTAGGCATGGTGGGCCAGAGTGGCGAGCTGGAGGAGGGCCCCACAGTGTGCTCCGCTGGGATGACCTGTGCCATGTTCTTCAGCTCCTGAGAGAGGAAATCTTTGGATGGCTTCCCGAAGGAGAATAAACTACTACTACAGAAGGAATTCATATTTTAATACATCCAACAGACCAGGTGTGTCATCGTTTAGACCTAGAATGTTCTCCAGAGGCCTATTGAGTTCAGCAATGGGGCTCTCCGCAAGTGGCTGCACCATGGGGGCCCTGTGGGTGAATGTGCCTTGGGAGGTGGTGCTACTTGGAAGAGGCAGGTCACTGCAGGGGCCAGCCGGAAGGCCGCAGCTCCCTCCCTGTTCTTCCCTGCTCTCTCTGCTCTTGGCTGCCATAGTGCGGGCAGCTTCTCTTCCTCTGTGCCTGTCTTCCATGCCACTTCTGTTTTTTACTCAGTCAACCACGGACAGAAACTTCTGAAACTGTGAGCCAAAATGAAGCTCAGCTCATGTCTCTGTTACTTTTCTCTCATTGCTTGGGTAAAATACCTCACCCTCAGAACTAAGGAAGGAAAGGTTTGTTTAGCTCAGTTTACAGAGGTTTTGATCCACACTCAGCTGGCTCCGAGGCAGCGCGGCACGTGGAAAAGGGCAACAGTTCATGGCGGTGGAAAACAGCGACAGCAAAAAAGGAGGAGCTATGGCGGCAGTGGCAGCAGGGGCCACAGAGGGCAAGCCTCTCTTACTTACATTGCATTTAGGCTCTCTGCCCCAGGCTGGGTGTAGCACTCTCACCCATAATCCCAGCAGCACTTACACCCGTAATCCCAGCATTGGATCATGTGTTAATCACAAACTCTAGAAGCTGCCCATGACTGCTTGAACCTTTGGGGAGACAACTAGACACAAAGCACAAACCTCCTGTAAGTTGTGGGTGGTGGATGTGTTGACCCAGGGACAAGAAAATGACTAGGAGAAGCCCAGTGTACCACGATGGTGGCACATGGCATTCACACATCAGGTCATGCGAATTTAGTGACCATCTTACTTGTGGGAAGGAAAAACTTCTGCAAAAATGTCAATCTGTATCAAGGTCAGGGACATAAGAGTGTAATGTTGAGACAGGGGTAGTGTATGAGTCTATTGGTCTATTGCTGAGTAACAAATGCCTCTGACGCTTACTGAAAAGGGAGAAAGAGAAGGGAATGAACCCCTTCCCCTCCAAAACAACCCCAAGCCCCCAAAATGTCTGGTCCAGTCTGGTCTGGTGGCAGGGCCTACACCTAAGAATGCTACTTAAGATTAAATAAGAGGAGCTGGGAAGATGGCTCAGTGGAATAAATGCTTTCCTGGAAAGTGCAAGGGCCTAAATTCAATCCCCAGTTCTGAATAAATAAATAAATAAATAAATAAAAGATAATGGAGGTTGAATGCTCAAAATATCTGAATGTGAAAGAAGATAGTGGTACATAGGTATAAATACTTAATAAAGGTCTCCAGGCGATGGTTTTGTGTACCCAGGTTTGAAAGTATTAATCGAGATTCGATCTGCTAACCTAAGTTGACTTAGTAACAGTAATGGTGGTTGGGGGGATTGTGAGGGTGTTATTCATACTTCCTGAGCATGGATTACAATTCTACGTGCATTTCTTCATTTATTCCTCACAACTCCCTTAGGGATATGGACAGCAAGACAGTGTTATGTATATTTAACACGACTGGAAGCACAGGAGAAGAAGGTTTAGTGAATTCAAGCTGTCTTCAGCAAAGCTTGTCCCATCACACGTATCAAACAGTATCCATCAAGGCCACCAGACAAAAAGAACAATAATGGCAAAGCAGAAAAAGATGAAAGAGCTAGTTTGATAGATTTAAGCCTGAGCTCTAAGCAGACCCAAAAGACAGAGCACAATGACATTCTTTAACCACATGCAGGCTGTGTCAGGGAATCTCCCTTGCCATGGAGGGGCACAGGACAGGGGTTCACTGAGGGGTATGGCATGGGTGTGGGGGCCAGGGCTGTGGGTGGAAGCATGGAACAGCTTCTCCCTCTTGGCCCCATGGTGGCAGTGCAGAGCCCTTTGGCACTGGTGTGTTCTGCTGAGTAACTTTGCGTGACAGGAGTAGAGAGCCCTGGAAGGACAGGCCGAGGAGGGAGGGTCAGAAAGTACAGATTTCAGAGCACAGGAAGGCCAGGCCAGTGGGGGACAGAGATGACCCTGTGAGGCACATCAGCTGGTTCTCTGGGGAGCAAAGAGGTCATTTCTAAGTGGGGAGAAACTGGGTCTGGCAGATGGGGCTGCTGTTGTCGGCAATGACTGGCAAATGTTCTGAAACAAGTACTCCCAGGCCCACACACCCACACACACATTTGCTTCTAAGCACACACTGAACGTTTTTCCTGCGGAAGCAAAGTTTCAACGCTTTATTTACTGGGAGAGCAATCCAGGAGAAACCTTTCCTGCAAGGGCTGCCCGTTCACTACAGGGTGTGAAACTGCGGATCCCACTAGACACTTTTAGCTTTGCCTTCCTGGAGTGTTAGTATCATTCACACTTTATTTACAGATAATGGAGTGTTTCTCCACATGTGGCCTCAGCAGGGTATCTCTTGGGGCCACTTCACTCTAATAACTATGAGGCAGCTTGATTTACCCGGATGAAGGACTTGAGAAAGGCTTCAAAAACCACCAGTGCCTGAAGGAGAGATAGTTACCAGGAGACAAGACAAACTTGAAAAGAGCGCTGTGGTACCTAGTGAACACAAAAAAAAGCAAACCAAACACTAAACTGACTCCATATGTCTTGCATTGTGCCTCAGAGGCTGTGGAATAGTGGCTTTGGCTTCCTCAAATGGAAACCCTTCAAAAACAGAACTTGCCACTCTCATAGGCTACAAAGTGCTCCTCTTCCCAACCTCAGAAGAACAAGAGGATGTGAGGTCATAAGTCTGAGTGCGGTCACAACAGTCCATCTCTATGTCTATGAAACCAGGCTTGGATCCCCAGAATGCTCCAAGCTTGGATCTCTCTCTCTCTCTCTCTCTCTCTCTCTCTCTCTCTCTCTCCTTCTCTCTCTCTCTCTCTCTCTCTCTCTCTCTCTCTCTCTCTCTCCTCTCTCTTTCTCTTTCTCTCTTCTGTTTTGTTCTGTTCTTTGAGACAGAGTCTTGGTAGGTAGTTCACCCTGGCCCTGAATTTACTATGTAGCTGAGGCTGGCCTCACAATCCTCCTGCCTCAGCCTCCCAAGTACTGGATTACAGGTGTGCGAAGCCACACCCAGCTACAATATGTCCCTTTAGCCAAAGATTGTTTGGAGAAAACTGGGACTAAGATTTCTGGGAATAGGGCCAGCCAAATAGCTCAGTGGATTAAAACGCCTGTAAGCAGGTGCAGAGGCCAGGGATTCAATCCCCGGGCCTGCCCCTGGGGCATGCTGAGATGGCAGTTGAGACTGGGCATGGTGGCCCACACCTGTAATCCCAGCTCTTGGGAAACTATAAACAGGCAGATCACTACAAGTCAGATCTAGTAGTGAGACCCTAAACCCTTCCCTAAAATACAAAAGAGAGAGAGAGAGAGAGAGAGAGACAGACAGACAGACAGACAGACAGACAGAGATTTCTGGGAATAAAAACACACTTATAAAAACAAAAAGTGC
>NW_004524596.1:7005750-7024073 GCF_000260255.1 Octodon degus | reverse complement strand
CTCCTAGTGATCCTCCTGTTTTCAGCCTCTCCAGCACTGGTATTACAGGTGTGTGCCACCATGTCCAGACTCAGTTGCTGGCTCAGCATGCCCAAGGGACAAGGCTGGCATGGCATGCAGGACCAGGAATCAAACCCTGGTCCCTTCACTTGCCAAAGTAGGCACTTAGTCTGCTGAGCTATCTCACTGGTCCTTCTCTCTCATTTTTGAGACAGGGAGTCACTATGTAGTTCAGGTTAGCCTTGAACTCACTGGCCTCAAACTCATGACAATCCTCCCATCTCAGAGTCCCAAGGGCTGCGATTATAGGCATGCGCCACCATGCCTGGTTCTTGAAGGATTTTTTTTTGACTAGCCCATGTGCATTTGTCACTGAAGTTACCTGCATGTACCACAGGGCCCTTTAGGAAACTCTGTTAGTCAGCTCTACATTACTATACCTAAATACTTGAGAGATGAACTACTAAGGAGGAAAGGTTTGTTTTGGCTCACAGTGTTATAAGTTCTAGTCCATAATCAACTGGCACTCTGCTTGGGCCTGTGGTGAGGCAGAATGTCATGGTAGGGGTATGTGGGAGTATGTGTGGCAAAACTTGATTACACCACAGACTAGGGAGTAAAAGACAGAAGCTAAGGGGTGAGGGCCCCACATTCCTCTTAGAGGGTGCATCCCCAGTGACCTACTGACTTCCCACAAGGCCCTACCTCTCAGAGGTTCCACCACATACCAGGAGCAAGCTTTTAATGGACCAGGCTTTGGGGAACATTCAACCCAGGCTATAATGAAACTCTTGGTGGTTGTGCAGAAAGCCAGCTGGGCAGTGGAACTTGGAGTATTGCAGTGCTCTGCTCCAGAGCTAAAGTCTGGGGAGTTATTGCCTGTATTGGATGGAGCACTGTCTCTCAGTCTGAAAGCCTTAACAGGAAGTACTACGTGTAAAGCTCTGAACCAGCTATTGGGTGATTCTTTCCTATGTACATTCTTATGATTGGGGGAAGGGGCCCAAGGGACTGTTGTAACAGTCAGCTTCTACCTTATGGAAAAGAGAAAATAGTCCTTTGTTTTAAAATGAACATTAATGAAAATTCCTCCCTCATAGACTGAATGTGTATTACCCACACCAAAATTTATGTTGAAGCCCCAAACTCCAGTGTGATATATTTGAAGATGGAATCTTTGGGGGGTAACTGGTGTTAGATGAATTCGTGAAGATGGGGCCCTTAGACTGAGATTAGTGACCTCATAAGAGGGAAGAATGAAGAATCTTATGAAGAAGACTCAGAACAAGGAAAGTCTTATGAAGAATTAGTGAGAAGGCAGCTATCTTTATCTAGGGAGAGGACCCTCACCACAAGCTGACTACGCTGACACCCTAATATTGGATTGATAGTCTTTTGGATAGCTGTGGTTTGAATGTTTGTGTCCCCTGAAAAGCTACATGTTGAGACTGAATCCCAAAATGATGAGAGGAGGTTGGGTCATGACGCCTTCACCCTCATGGGGATTAGTGGCCTTATAAAAGTGGCTTGGGAAAGTCTGTTTACCTTTGCTACCATGCAAGGGCACATAGAAAAATCTACGAGGACTGGGGCCTCACCAGACACCCTATTTACTGCACCTTTGATTTTGTGCTGCTTAACCTCCAGAACTGTGAGCCACACATTTCTGTTGTTTGCACCTCACCCAGTCCGTTTTGTTAGGGCAGCTTGTACAGACTAAGACAAGCATGCTAAGAAAATAAATTTATGCTGTTTAAGCCATCCAGTTTGTGGTATTTTGTTGTGGCAGTCTGAGCTGAGACAGTAAGAATCCATCTTTTGCCAATACCGGCCTGGGATGTTTTGATAGCACCGACTTTTTTGTTAACATCATCTATTTTGAGATTGAATATTCCTTCCTTCCCTCTGTAGCTTCTCTACTGGGGGTTGGGTGGCCAGTGTCACCTCAGTGGGGTGAAATCCTAGGAAATTGTCATCTTGTAGATCAAAAGTTTAAAAAAATTGAAACTATCTGCCACTGGACCACCTCTTTTTTAAAAAAGAAATGTTTTATTTATGTATTTGGTACAGGGTCTCGCTGTGCAGCTAGGTTGACTAGTAGTCCTCCTGTCTCAGCTTCCCAGTGCTGCGATTACAGGCGTGTGCCACCAGGCCTGATTTCAGTAGCTCGATGCCTGGAGCCAGCATGGCATGTGGTATCAGGGATCCTTGTGTTTGCCAGGCAGGCGCTTAGACCACTGAGCTATTTCCCTTGATCACCTTTTTACCCTATAAATCAACTCTTCGATGTTCTAACATTTCCCAGTATTGTGTGCTTTAGTCTATGCTAGGTGCGATGGAAGGGGCAGAAATGTGAGAAACACCTTTCTCTGGAAGGGCTTTACTTTCTACGAGCCAGAAATCTATGGCCAACGAGCCACTTCTGACAAACCACCAGCTGCTTTTGTGGCTTTATTGGAATACAGCTGCATTCATTTGCTTACTTATTGTCTATGTCTTCTTTCATGTTACAGCACCAGAGCTGAGTAATTGAACAAAGATAGTACCACGCAGAGAGCTGACAATATTTACTATCTGGTGCTTTACAGAAAAAGCTTTCTCACGCTTGCATTACCTACTGGAAAGGGACAGCGGTCATTCTCAAGCACCATGCTTATTGGTCCTACTTGTCTCTTGCATCTTTACCACCTTAACTTTCTTCCATTTGCCGCTATTTTTTTTCCTTCTCTACTTGTCTAAATTTCCAAAGTCTCTTCTTTACTCACTCTCCTTTGCTATTCTTGCTCACATTTCTGGTCGATATTCCAGTTCTTCGTTCCTCACTTTTCTGTTTTTCCTCCTCCTCTTCACCGACTTCCGCTCTATGTCTCTGACCATTGCCTCCCCCTTCCACGCCCACTTCTTCCTCTTCTTTTCTTGCTCGTTCCATCTGTGCCTTTTCCATGGATGACTCCTGTGAGCTGGGGTGGGCAGGCTGACTCCCCTCTCACCCTCCACAGGGCTGTCCTCTGAGTGCACACAGTCTTATACACATTTCCCTCCTCGGAGCCCCTCAGTCAACAGGGCAGGGCTGATTTTTTCCTCACACAGAAACATAGCCTCCAAGAGTCAGTGTCCGTCCAAATTGGCTGCCTGTTGGCTCTGACTGGTCCACGATGAATGTTTTGCGAATTATTCCTGCTGTGTAATCATCTCCCTCAATGAGCCGGGCAGCTCAACATGTAGAAATGTGTCTTGGGTTAAGCAAAATAAGCACACAATAGTTAAACTTATTGCATGGCTTCTCTTATATGAGAAACCCCAAGTACAAATCAAGAGTAAGAGGGAGATAATAGGAAATTTTTCTTTCTTTCTTTTTTTTTTTTTTTTGCAGAACTGGGGATTGAACTCAGGCCCTTGCACTTGCCAGGGAAGTGCTTATTCCACTGAGCCATCTCCCTGGCCCAACAATAGGAAATCGAGGTAGCTCTTTCTCCAGTGTGAAGGGGATCAAGAGATGGAGGAAGCAGGGAGGGGGAGGGCAAAGGGCTGCAAAAAGGAACTAACAGTGCTACAGACATGTACCAACACCCCACAAAGAACATGACATTATGTACTACAAAGATGTACTAATAAAAAACTTTTAAAAGAGAAATGTTTCTCAGATACCTTTGTTGCACTTCAGCCTCTGGGGTTTCAACCAGACTCCTGATGTTTTTATAGCATTGTGAGGCAGCGTCTAGAATTCAGAAACGAAGTCCATCTGGCCTCAGGGTGAGTGTGTGTGCTGGGCAGGGCCTTTCTTCCCACAGAGTAATGTGTTTTGAATCTAAGACTTTCTGTGGTCAATTGTTCCTCAGACATACACACACCACGGTTGCTAGAGATTTCTTTATACAATAGTGTTGGAAAAAATACATCAAACCTGGGTAGTTTAGAGTCCTTTTAAAGTAATTATAAAGATTTCTAAAAACTGACACATCACTCACCCTTGATGCCAGAGTGAGAAAGGCCTCAAAGCGCAGGACTGTCAACTGCCCACCCAGCCCCCGACGGCAGCAAGAGGAACATAGCCCAGAACATAGCACTTCAGGCTTTTCCTAGCTTTGAAGAGTATAATCCAGAATGATTTCAGGGACAAAAACATTTGGTTGCATTTGCTGGGATTTGAACCTCTCCACTGTTCTTTTTCCTCTTAAGGGTTTATTTTTTTCTCAGTATTGCTACTTTTTTCAGTACTATAAGGAATATGGCAAGCCAGATTTCTTTTCTTTTCTTTTCTTTTTTTTTTTTTTTTTTTTTTTTTGCGGAACCGGGGATTGAACTCAGGCCCTCACACTTGCCAGGGAAGCACTTATTCTACTGAGCCATCTCCCCGGCCCCCTGATTTCTGCATAATATGTTTCTGAAACTTTTGAACAAAACACTTCATCATTGTTTTTAACATGAAAGTCATAAACTTGGTATGAGAAAGAAGGAGATTTAGCCAAACAATGTGTTGCTTGACTCTTCAGCTTCTAATATTGTCTTCCTGTATCCTGCATTTTAGTCTGGGGATGATAAATGGCTCTGTGCTATCTGATTCCACCAGGCTTCCAGGAGTGGGATACGCGGCCCAGGTCACATATTTGTCTCCTGAGGCATTATGATTGGTTCTGGGTAGACACGGCCTGTCTTTCCATCACGTGCAACAAAAAAGACTTCTAGCTTGTTGAGGGAAGTTGTGTAATAGTTACAGGCACCGAATCAAGAAAGCCAAGACCAGGCTGTAGAGATGGCTCAGCGGTCTCAGTGCTTGCCTGGAAAATGCAAGGATCCCTAGTACTGCATTCCATTCCAGTCCCAGGTGCTGAGCCAGCCACCGAAACCGGGTGTGGTGGTGCGCAACTGTAATCCCAACGCTGGGGGGGCTGAGACAAGAGGATCACTATGAGTCTGAGCTGCGTAGTGAGACCCTGTACCAAATAAATAAATAAATAAATAAATAAAGGATTTTAAAAAAAATTAAAAAGGGAAACCAAGAACAGATTCTCACATCTACTTTTTACCAACTAGCTGCAAGACCTGCAACAAGTCCCTTGACCTCTCTCTAGGCCTCATTTTTGTCTCTGATAGAAAGGAAGCAAGAAGTTGGGCTTGGTACCGCTAAGGTCTGTGCCAGCTCGAGGAGTCTTTGAGCTCAACCTTCTTTTTGATCTACTACAAACTGCTCTCCACATTTCCCTGCAGTACCCCGCTGCCCTGAATCCATCTTCCTCACTCCCACCAGACTGATATCATGACCGAAAACTTAGCTGATTCTGTGTTAAGAGTACAACAAGGTCTACGTTGGCCAAGAAGGTGTTCTCTGTGCCCCATTCCTTAATAGCCTTCATAGTTCCTTAGCTTGAATTATCTGTAGGTTCACCTGAAACATAGAAATGAAATGTCTTTTTGCAGATGAACGCTTTATGCATGAGCTATTTTTTAGTTTCTTCCAAGGATTTCTTAAAAGATTTATTAAAGACTGTAAATCCATTGCTGAGCCTCAGTTGCAAGGCAGTATATACTGGTGAGCATAAAACATCTTGTGACCTTAAAGCTAAGAATGTTGGGCCACATTAGCACCATGTCCTAGAAAAATGAGTAGCATTTTCAAATGTTAGCTATACTTACTAAAGCAAGACATGTATTATATGGTCAACTTTGAAACAGTGAACATATTCAACATCTGTGGCTTTCACATAGCCAAAACAGATATTGGCTAACATCTAACTACTATATTCTTTAAACATATGCTAATACATTACTTATATATTTTATGGGGCAAGTTTTTATAGGAGACCATTGATACGTGACTCTTGATGTATTGTAGCCTTGGAGTTAGTCCTGGATTGGGAGAAAACATTCTTTTTTTTTTTTTTTAATTGACAGAAATGCTGGTCTATGAAGGGCTGCAAGCTTGGGGAGGATTGCTGGCCAGCCTTGTTTTTCTCCTATTCCCATTACAGGGCACTCCTCGCCTCAAACTTTTGCCAAGTCTGCATGCATGTTGAGTCAAAACATTTTGGATATGAACTCATCACATGTGAAAAAAAATGGGTTTAAAAAACAGCTTCGCATGCAAGTGTATTATGCGTTCTTTTCAGTCAATATTTCAATTCAAGTTTTGTGAAGCTTGGAGAATTATGTGTATTTGTACAATATCTCAGCCTTGCCCCCTGGGCTGAAATGAGGCCATTGGCTTCCTGCTTTAGACTAAACAAAGGAATAAAATGCACACCCCATAGATAGAATATCTATACCTTTAGACACTGTCTGTTTAACTGATTGACTTAGGAGTATAAGTGTATATACAATGACCCATGCTGTGATTCAGTGGTTGCAGCAAGAATTTGGGGGGTGGGGAGATGGCTCAGTGGAATAAGCGATTCCCTAGCAAGCGCAAGGGCCTAAGTTCAATCCCCGGTTCCTGAAAAAAAAAAAAAAAAAAAAAAAAAAGAAAGAAAGAAAGAATTGGGAAAAACTTACTTAAGGGGCCTCCAAAAACAAATAAACAAACAAACAAAAATTAACATTTGCTAAAAACAGTTTAGCAGGCCAACTTTGATTTGGTAGAAATTAGGTCAGTTTAAATATCTAAAGGAAGACTTACATACAATTACTGTTTTTTCTGTTTTCATGGAGGAAGGGGAATGAGCTAAGAGAGAGTTGGCTTCTTTTAGAGTCAGGAAAAAGCAGTTGAGAGTGTAGAAGTAGATAGGGATGGTTTGGGAAAAGAAGCCGGGGAGGGGAGTGATGAATGGGTGGAGCTGGAATTGAGTCCTAACTGCTTTCTCCTGTGATAGACAGAACATTAGCACCTGTGGCGCTCACCTCCTTTCTCTCAGGAACATTTCGCCTACAACCTAATCAGGTTTTCATGTGTTTGGTGCTTGAATAATTGGACTTAATCGTTCTGTCCGATTCTAACCTGACTCCCTCAGATATTGATGGTAGGCTTTTGAAGAAATATTTCTGGAGATGAACCAAAATTCCCAGACAAGTAGAGAAGCTGAGAATGGATAAAGAGGAGAGGAGGAGATTCAATGACTAAGGACTTAAACAACACATTCAGTTTAATAGTAGATAATATTTACAGGAAATCTTCTTCTGAGACACACACCAAGTTTTACATAGATATTGATGGTCTTTGCTGTATCTGAAATTTGATTCTTCTATGAGACTTAAAATTTTTTGTCTTAGGGCCAGGGAGATAGCTCAATAGATTAAGCGCTTGCCTGGCAAGGGCAAGAGCTTGAGTTCAATTCCTGGTTCTGCAAAAAAATTTTTTTTTCTTGATAAAAATTGAACAAGTCCTTGAGTTAATTTTGGAAGACAGTGATTTGCCTTTCAGAAGGTAGCCATGAGCTCAGAGCAATGTAGATTCACAGGTGAAAAGTCTATGAAAATGTGAGATTCCTGGCATATGCTGTATGCCTTTATCAGCTTTCCAAATCACGCTTACAATCTTCCCTGACCTCAGAGACGCTTGTCTTTTTATTCAGTCCTAAGCCATCTTCCTAGATAAAAATTTATTTTCTTTTCTCTCTTTTCCAGAATAAACAAAAAATAAACAGCTAATATTAGATGATCTTTTCTTTCTCTGCTGTGTTATACAATTTTGTACATCACAGTAAAACTTATGATCTGAGTGCCTGAAGGATGGATGAGGCTTTGAAATGATTGGAAATACTGAAAATTATGGAAAAAGTCATTGCTGGAACCAAGATGTATATACAGTGGTGTGAGAAAGGGCCCTTCATAACCCTAGATTGAGGTTCTGGCCTGTTTGCTTTCGTGAATGGAAAGACATCACTCATATTCTGTGTACTTCTTATGTAAATATTTATTGCTAAAATGTTTGAAAACATCTTATCCTCCTGAGTAGTTTGAGGTTCCTCTTATTTACATTAATATTGACGTTACACAACCACATTAAAAAAAATCTCTTTCTGACACAAACTTTAGACTGACAGGTATCCAATTCATGATTAACACATTTACTGAGGACTCTATTAATCAGACCTCAGCATAGATTTTAAATTGAGAAGTTAGATTCCCCTGAGGCATATTTAGAAGAAACGAAGCTGAATCAAGCCTTTCATCAAATGTCTTTTTAAATCTTTCTCTTGTGCCCAAGCAAGACTTGATGTGGTAAGCTGGGGTAGTAGGAGTGGAGTAGCTCAAAAATCAAACCAACTAAACAAAAAGCACCCACACGCTCTACAAACTACGTGTGAGCCACAGACATAGCTTTACCTCTCATGTACCTCAGCCACGCAGAGGGTAGAATAAAGTGTTCTGAATTTCACTTCCTCTCTTAGTCTTTCAAACACTGGAGATCAGGAACAGTCAGCAGGAGGTTGTAGGAAGAGAAAAAAAGTTTTTTGAAAACCCACAAAACCAGTTGGCTTTAGGGTTAAAACAGTTGGCTTCAGGCTTTAGGGTTAAAGCAGACCACAGGAAAAGGAAACTATTAAAGTATTTTTATCTGTGTGGGATTCTTCATTTGAATCCCGCTTCATTTTCATGCTCTATCCAGCCATTCTTTGCACGTATTTCTTTGGCCATCACTCCTCCCCCATCTCGAATAGACTCCATGATCATCTTCTGGAACTTTTTTTGTATTTATAACTCAATGCTTAAAAAAATAACCTGAGCTAAAATTATCATTGCTCGTGAAAGCCTTCATATTCTCTACTCCAGCTTCAATTTTGTTGCCAGCCTAGAGAAGTGAGCCAGAACTCCTAACTTCTGAACTTTACCTCCCCTGTCTTTCCTGTTTTTCTTCCTCAGCTCAATTTAGGTCTGTTCCTTACTGCATATCTCTTGCGCTCATCTTCTCTGTATAGAGAGACAATATTTTGCATTTTGTTTTATGTGTGTTTGGCTCCTCCTCCCAACTTTACTGGAATATAGTTGATAATTATAATGTATGCATCAGGGTAATGGTGTAGCTCAGTGGTAGATGGTTTGATCCCCAGATCTACCAAAATAGAGTGTGTATGTAAGATGAGCAATCGAATTGTTCTATATAGATATACATTGGGAGATATTCACCAATCCAGCTAGTTAACATTATCCATCATCCCACATAGTTAATATTATTTTGTTTACTGAGAGCACTTCAGATCTGTTCTTGTAGCAAGTTTCAAGTTTACAGTATTGTTAACCATGGCCATACTAGATCTCCAGAACTTTTTTTTTCCTCTTCACCAAGATTTCTTTGTATTGCTTCCCTCTGTGATATGACCATTCTACTATTCCTACGAGTGTGTCATTTTTAGGTTCCATGTCTAATTGAGATTTGCAGTGTTTGTCTTCTTGCACCTTATTTCACCTTCCACATTGTCTACCAGGTGCATTCACGGCTTTGCAAATGGTGATTTTCTTTCATTAAGGCCGAGTAGCATTCCATTGTATATACATGTCTGTTATTTCCTTATTCATTCATCCATTGATGGGCATATAGGTTTTTCTGTAATTTAGTTATTGTTAATAATGCTGAAATGAATATGGAAAAGCAGATGGTTTGGAGATTCTGATTTAAATTCCCTTGGAAGAGACTGGGCATGGTGGTTTGTGCCTGTAATCCCAGCTTTTGGGAGGCTGTAAACCGGTGGATCACTATGAGTCCAATCTAGTAGTGAGACCCTGAACACCTGGTAGACCCTTCCCTGAAATACAAAAATAAATAGATAAATAAATAAATTCCCTTAGAAATTGAATTGGGATTTCTGGATGGTAAGGTTATTTTAAACTTTTTTTGAGGAACTTCAATACTGTTTTTCAAAAACATATGATAAGGAAAAGCGGTCTATTCTACAAGTAGTTGTGGGATACATTGGACATCTATGTGTGAACGAATAAAATCAAACCTTTGTCTCACACCATATGCAAAAATTAACCCAAGTGGATAAAAGACTTAAATATAAGACCTGAAACCATAAAACTACTAGGAAAAAACAGGAAAAGCTTCTTGATATTGGCCTGGCAGGGATTATTTGGATATGGCACCAAAAGCCCAGGAGACAGAGCAAAGTAGACCAAGGGAATGCAGATTTTTGGGTTACCCATCCCAAAATTACTCTGCCCCAGAAGTGGCATTATGTTCAGTGGTGTGAGAGGGAGGAAGCCAAAGTGCCATTCAGCGTGGCCACTGTGAGGGTTGAGTGACTGTGTCAATTTGAGAAGTTTAGGAGAAGTTTAACTAAGTCAGCTCAGCAACTCTACCCTGTAGGGTGTAGAAGACCCACCCTAGGGTAGCTCATCCCTGGACGGTACACAGGAGGAATGAGGAGGTGCTCCAGGCTCCACCTTCACCTAGGACATCACCTCCTGGCTTCCAGCACAGACCCTTCAGCTGCTGTCGTAGACCCTTCAGCCTTCCATTGTAGATCCATCAGCCTCCTGATAGGGCTTTGCACAGGACATGGATCTGATCCCCAAGTCTTGGGCTGAATCCTTTGGTCTCCGGTGTTCAGACACCCTCTGCACTCTTACTCATCTGACCCTGTGGGTGGCCATTGTAAGCCAACCTTGTAAATGCTTCTAGCTTGTATATTTCCTGTTATATCTGTTTCTCTAGTATAACGCTGGTTGATACAGTGACACTTTTTGAGTGAAGACAAGAGATTTAGTTGACACCACACCAAAACCAAATACAGAGACTCTGACTGGCCTAAATAGGCTTCAGTACAAAGGGCTTGTGGGCAGGAAAAGTCAAGAAGGTAAAGCTTTCCTCTCCACCTCTTCCTCCTGTCTCCTCATTGCTACCCCCATACCATTCAGGGTCTCTGCAGATTCTTATGGGACACAGGCACACTAATCATTCCTGCTGTTGATAAGACACAGCAGGCAGCAACTCTCCTGATTAACGTTGGAATTAAAATCAAGGATATTTCCTCACTGGGTTCTGTCTTTCAAGGACAGGAATAAACAAGGTCCTAGGGCCCCAACCTTGTAACAGTTTCTCTTAAGACCACTCATAGTATGCACATTAACAAAGCATGTGGTTAACATTTTCACATGGACACACACAGAAAATAACTGGCAAAGTAAATGATAAAAATTATATAAAACTGCATTTAAAAATGAATTGACAAAGCATGACTTTAAGAGGAATCATGTAGAAGGAGGACTTTGCTACTAGAAAATGGGTCGTTTAAAAGGAAAATAGTTTAGCTTTGATTCTACCAAATCCATGTGCAAAACTCTAGGAGGATTAGTATTTGATGGTGTTGGCCGAGGAGGTCAGCAAGCAGCTCAATGCTCACCGTGTAAACAGAACTTCAGCTAAGCAGCAGGCTGCCTCCCACTCCCGTCTTGTTGCCTTCGCATTTAATCATCCTAGAACTTCTGCTGGCTTTTGGAGAAGAACACAGGGGTGCACAACCGGACTGCGAGACTTGAGCCCTTAGAGGAGAGAGTGTCTCTGTGACCAGTGGAATATGAACTTTCATTTCTACTCCTGCTCCCGCTACTAGCAGACATTATTTGATTTTTCTCCTATCTTGGGAACTGTACATAGCCCTTCCAGTAACCTCAAAAGAGAAATTTTATTTTGCTGAGCTAAAGCCCAACATCAGACAAGTTAAAATATAATTCATTTCACACAGCTAGTAAGTTGCAAAGATCTCACAAAGATGCCTAATGATACACCTGAGCCTGCCACCTACATCCAGGACTCCTCAAGCATGTCGATGTGACCTGCAGAACACAGAAAAACTTTCCAATTTTCAGATGTTTATGACAAATTTGAAAATATAACCGTACAAAGTAAGCATGTAATTCCATCTGATTATTAAATCCTCATTTCCCTTTCAAAGTACAAAAGGCCATCCTTGTGGCCCAAAACAACACTGCAAGCTCCTATCAAATTTCCTGTCCCTGTATCTTTTTAAAGTAATTCTGGTTCATTTCTCTGGGCTTTCCCATTCCTATTTATGCTTTGTTGATTGTTCTCCAAATGCACTGGGGGCACTTGTCCAAATTAAATATCATTTTAGTACTTCCTGCCTCTTATTTTAAAATTCTTTTTGCCTTTTACTCTTCACAGGGTTTGCATTATATTCCAATTAGTATCTTATAAATCTTGGGTGTAAGCTATTAAGTGCACATCCATGTCACTGGGGGATAAGCTCAAGGCACTCAAGTCTACCTAGGGATTAAGTGATGCTTGGAATTATCCACTGAGGGCTACATCTGACTTTCAATTTAAACATTCAATTTACCAACCACAGTACCTTTCCCCAGGGGGCAATAGGCAGGGCATAATTGTCTGTAGCTCATAAATAAGAAAATGAAGGCCAGCGAGCTTGTGAGACTTGCCCAGGCTCATGCCATGATATGACCACAAACAGGACTAAACGATTTTGTGTCATGACTCTAGAAGATCAAAACCATTCTTGCCTGAAATACATTCTAGGTAAAAATGATCGACACTTAAAAATTAAAATGCACTCTATTTGTTGTTATGATGACAACTTGTAGGTTTTTATTTTAAATGCTTTCACTGGAGTGGATCTGTGAAAAATGGTGACACCAGTGAAGCTTGTTTTCAGTGTCTGGGGCTTCTACTGTTAGTCCTTATATCATTTCAATCTAGCACCACGTTCCTCTAAAACACTTAGAGTCTCTAGCTGCTCCTGCCTTTCCCCTCCCAACATCATCTCCTAGGGTCTAATTTTGAAACTTAGGCTTCTTCTTCTTCTTTCTTCTTCTTCTTCTTCTTCTTCTTCTTCTTCTTCTTCTTCTTCTTCTTCTTCTTCTTCTTCTTCTTCTTCTTCTTCTTCTTCTCCTTCTCCTTTTCTCCTTCTCTTTCTCCTTTCTCCTCCTCCTCTTCCACCTCCCTCTTCTTCTTCTTCCTCTCCTCCTCCTCCTTCTTTTGTTTTTAAGAGCAGAATATATTTATTTGGGGAAAAGAAGCTTCTGTCTGAAAGAGAGACAGAAGGGAGTGGGTTGCCAAGGACCCTGCCTTCTAAAGGGATTTTTATAGAGCAAAATCATGAGGAGAGGTAGGTTCAAGATGGGCAAAAATAAGAAATCACAAGGTGGCATGAGGCAGGACAAGACTATGGTCAACAAATAAGATTACAAGCATAATTGCTGAGAAAATATTGATTAAATTGGGATCAAATGGGATAGCAAGGCAAATAGCAAGTTGTCATGAAATAGGGCAGTGGCTTTTCCTGTAGAAGGTTGGGTCAGTGGCTCTTCCTGGCTTTCTCAAGGTGATCGATACCTATGTAGAAGCTCTAGCCTCTTAGTGTTTCTCAAATCACTGCTTAACTCTGAAGGTCCTTTGGATCTGAAGTCAAATCTTGTGGCTATCTCTATCTGAGGTATTTAAATTCAAAGTTCCTCAACCAGAGCTGACATACAAGCACATGCCTGGGATAGGTGGCGTGTTGATGTAGAGCTACATGAAGAGGTATGTGACTGATGCTGTGTGTGCCCTGAGCTGGTTTTAATGAAAGGAGAGTATCATTAAGGGCTGGTACAGAAGGGATTCAAGAGCACAGAGGAAGAACACAGGAAGGAGCCTGGGAATGCGCATCTCATAACTAGTGGCAATGAATAGTTAAAAATTGTTGCTTGCCTTACAATTGCACCAAAGATAAATCTCCCACATGGGAGACACTTTAGTCTTAGGTATTTTTCTCTTGTTGATGAGACGGAGTACATAACACTCAAAGTTAAAGGGGAAAGGGTTTATTTAGCTCATTTTTGTAGAGGTTTCAGTTTGTCCTTGGCTGGCTCCAATGTAAATAAATGGCAGAAAGGCAACAGTTCATGGTGGTGGAAGATAGTAAAAGCAACAAGAAAGAATGAGACCAGCTTATTTCTGTTCTTCTTTTTATCCAGTCTACTGGGATGAGAGCAGTGTCAATCCAAACAGTGGACTGATCTAACAATCAACCATCCTTAATCCCAGCACCCTTAATCCTGCTACAAATTGCACTAGAAATCAATTATACACTTTTGATTCAGCCACCTCAATTCCTCCCCCCCCCCCGGGGAAAAAAACCCCAACCCTATGACCACATTAGTCTTTGGGGAGACATCTAGGCACAAACCATAACAACTTCTCACATGGATCATTCTTCCCAAGAATTCTTGCCTTTGACTTAAAAAAAATCAAGGCCGCTATTCATCACTGAGAGGGTATGGAGAAGTTGACAGTGAAAATTAGTATATGCCTTTGAAAAACAACCGTAGTTTAGGGTGAGGGTCATGAAAATATCTTTGCTCTTTGAATCAGTAATCACCCTTCCAGGAAGCTAGCCTGAGGGGAGAATGCCAAGTGGGGGACATGGTGTGTAACTTGCACACCTGGCCTACAGTGTAGGAGGAAAAATGCTAACCCTTTCTTGTCAGTCGCTTGAACTTCAGTGCTCTGTTGGCAGCTTGGTGATGATATTGGGGCTCCTGCCCAATCACATATCAGTTGGCCAAGAATCCTGGAAGCTCATTCAGTCTAAAGAGGATTTTAGAAAGTAGACAATCAGATTAATTCCCAGCAGGAGCTGCAATTCCTATTACTGTTCCTTCTGCCACTACCGCCAGATTCACTATTGAAAATAGCCCTGGTCCTCTGTGTCCACTGTCACACTAAAGTCACTGCTAGACCCAGTAAAAGCCACAGGAGTATCTTGAGGCCTCAGGGCTGTGTTTATTAAGTCTCCACATTTGAGCTCCCAAATTTCCAGCTCTGAAGTCCGTGTTGGTATGCTTGGCCATTCTTTCAGGACAAGAGCTCTGTGCCAGCGTGGCTGGACTCAGAGAAGCTTCCAGCCTCAGCTGTACAGTGGGCCTAAGGATCCACCATGTTCCAACAGGACTATAGCATGAGCTGTCCTTTCCTCAGGGACTGCCTAGTCAAAGGCTCTGACCTCTCCTGAGCATAAGATCCTGAAAGGTGTGCAGTGGCACACCCCCTTCAGGATTTGCTCCTTAGACAAATTAACCATGTCCTCTGTAATGATCAGCTATGTGCTTTGATGACTCGCAGACAGTGACAGTTTTGATAGAATTCTATTATATCTGAACACTGGAATGATAGATACTTACTTCTGCCCTTGTTACATAACTTAAGCAGCTGCCCAAAGATTTAGAAACAAAAATGAAGGAACCATATACGCATGTAGATCCGTGCTAAAAATTATAAAAGCTGAGTATAAGAAGAACCCAAAGATGCAACATCAGGATTTCCAGTTTTCCTGGAATTGAGAAAATAAATATCTACTCAGTGGGGAGACAATGTGTAGCTTTAAAAATGATAAATGTGAAGACTATAAGGAAACATGGGCATTTTCTAAAATTCATCAAGTTAAAATGAACAAAGGATTCATGAATTCAACTGTTTATGTGGAACTTTTGCCAACAAGACTTGCTAATGACTTGTTTGGGAAAATGGGGGAGGGAGAACTGAAAGGGGACTTCTACATGTTGGGCTTGAGCAATGAGGTGAATATTCAAATTGTTTACTGACACAGGAAGAACTGGTAGATGTCGGGAAACTAAGACCTTTATCTCTACCAAGTTGGAGAAGCTTCTTAGCCATTCGTAGAGTGAGCAGTGGAACACTGGCACTTGAGCTCAGGGGAGAATTCAATGGTGTCAAGACTAAAATTTTTAAATTCAAGAATTACTGGGAAGTAAACCCAGGGTGGAAAGAATTCACTTAGGAGTAAGATACAGAAGAACAGTATGAAAATAGTGGGGATAGAGCCAGGAGTCATTCCAATATTTACAGACTAGAGAGGGAAAGCGGGGAAAAGGTCAGAGGCAAAGCAACCAGTTAGGAGAAAGGAGAAAGTGGTGTTTTATAGAGGATGGAGTGATCAAGGAGGGCAAATGATCTTTAAAAGTTGGGCGAGATGAGCACACACTAGACTAGCTGAAGGAGGTTGTTCATGATGATGAAGAGAGCAGATTCAGTGGTCTAGGGGAGGGGAAGGCCTTCCAGAATTGGCCAGAGAGAAGCAATGGGGAAGCATATGGTAACTGTAGATAGCTTTTTGAGGAAGCTATGTGTGTTGTGAGAGTGGAGAAATAGGTTTGTGTCTGGGGAGGATGTGATGTCAAAAGATTCTTTCTTTCTGAGACATGAGAACATGTCTGATTGCTCATGCACATGATCTGGGAGGAAGGGAGGAATTTATCCTGCAGGGGAGAGAAGGGTTAATTTCAGGAGAAAAGTACCGGAGGAGGAGGTTTAGGGGAGAGTATCCATGGCACAAGTGGAGAGACTGGTCTTCAATGAAGTGTGAAGATTGTTCTGAAGAAGGTTAAGGAAAATTGGTGTGCATTCAAAGACTCCTGGCACATGTACTGCTCAGCAAGTCTGTCATATTATTACCAGTGCAGTCTCCTTGAATGACCAAGGAGAGTACTTGTTGACCAGCCCAACTCATTACTCAACAGTCAGGCCTTGAATGACTGCATTGGTAATTAGCACATCCTAGCCAAAAAGGACAGTCATGAATGGAGAGAGTGACCCTCCCTTCTTTCCTGCAGCCCCACTAAAACAGCGTATCCTCCTTCATGAAGGACACTGACAGGTGATGCTGGAAAGACCCTAGTAATGGACATATGATTGATGTGATGGTTAAGTTGAATTTGTCACTTCCTTTTTCTTTGGATTGTGCTTAGCTATTAACAACACTCTTCAAAGCTCCAGGGAGAGGCAGCCTGGGGAATGGGCAATGTGGAGTGTACCACAACCTCAAAACCTCTGCTCCTGTGCAGTCAGGGTGAAAACGGCTCTCACTGTGGAGACACACACCAGAAGCATCTGTGCAGAAGACTTCCTCATCAACCTGGGAAACTCCCTGTGGGCCAAGTTACAGCTATTGTTCCAGAAAGTTCTGCATGTAGACTGGGAACTCAGAGCTTTACTAATGTTTGTTTTACATTAGATTCCACTGTTGAAACAAAGTAAGGTGATGTTCCTTTCCAAATAGCTGATGAAAATGCCTTCAAAAGTATTGTTAAAAAGAAAAGATTTCTACAAAAAAAGGACAAATCCTCCATAGTTTCAGTCAAATAAAAAACTAAATAACCCAATAAAAATTTAGAATAAAAGCAACGGGGCATCAGACAGGATTCTTAGTTACAAACTCCAGAAAACAGCTCTAACAGCTGTGAAGAAAAATAATTTCTTAAGAGAATAGTGGAAATAATCCCAATGTTCACTTAAATAGAATGATTAAGTGAGTTTTGATATAGTCATATAGCGAACTGTATAATAGTAATATAAGAAAAAACCCACCAATACATATAACATAAATATATGATACAGGCATAATGAATAGAAGAAACCAGCCATACTGAATCAGAGACCAGCAAAGCAAGTCTGTGTTGTTACTGTCAGAACACTGATCAACTTTTGGTGACAGAAAAGCTGAAAGAGCCATAAAGAGGGACTTGGAGAGCTAGTTACACAGGTGTGCTCACTTAGGAAAATTTGTTCAACTATACACTTTTGATATGGGCTCTTTTCAGTGTATAAAGTTGCGGAGCAACAGAAGTGTTGTTGGGTAGGTTAAAAATTGTCAGTAAGAGGGCTGGTCAGATAGCTCAGTGGACTAAGCACCTACTTAGGCAAGCACAGGGGCCGGGGTTAGATCGCCGGCACTACATGCCATGGTGGCTCCACCCCTGGGCACACTGAACCAGCGCCCGAGTCCACACATGGTGGCATGCACCTGTAATCCCAGTGCTGGGGAGGCTGAAAATAGAAGGATCAGTATGAGTTGGAGCTGCACAGTGAGACCCTGTACAAAAAAAAAAAAGATTGCAGTACATTGAGCTCCTTAAGGACAGTGGCGGGACAAGTGAGAGCCGGACAGGCACTGAGCGAGTGTACCTTGCTGAAGAAAACAAGTAAACATGGGCAAAGGAGATCCTAAGCAGCCGAGAGGCAAGATGTCATCATATGTATTCTTTCTGCAAACTTACTGAAAGGAGCACAAGAAGAAGCAGCCAGATGCTTCCGTTAACTTCTCAGAGTTTTCTAAGTGTTCAGAGAGGTGGAAGACCATGTCTGCTAAAGAGAAGGAAAGTTGGAAGACATGGTAAAAGTGGACAAGAAAGAGGAATGAAAACTTGTATCCCTCCTAAAGGAAAAACAAAAAAGTTTAGGGATCCCAATGCACCTAAGAGAACTTCTTCAGCCTTCTTGTTCTGCTCCGAGTATTGCTCAAAAGTCAGTGGAGAGTGGGCTGGAGAGATGGCTCAGTGGTCTAAAGCACCTACTTAGAACAAGCTTAGCAAAAGCATCAGGGACCGGGGTTCAATCCTCCAGCACCACATGCCAG
>NW_004524596.1:7003701-7005625 GCF_000260255.1 Octodon degus | reverse complement strand
GGAGAACATCCTGGCCTCTCCACTGGTGATGTCACTAAGAAACTTGGGGAAATGTGGAATACTATTGCAGCTGATGACCAGCAGTCATACGAGAAGAAGGCTGCTAAACTGAAGAAGTATGAAGAGGACATCGCTGCCTACTGGGCCAAAGGAAAACCTGATGCAGCAGAAAAGGGAGTTGTCAAGGCTGCAAAAAGCAAGAAAAAGAAGGAAGAGGAGGAGGAGGAAGATGAAGATGAAGAGGAGGAAGAAGATGAAGAAGAGGATGAGGAGGATGAAGAAAATGATGATGAATAAATTGGGTCTAGCACAGTTTTTTTTTTTCTTGTCTATAAAGCATCTAACCACCCTGTATCCAAGTTTTGAAGGAAAAATACTTGAAATATCAGGCTGTGTAAGATTTTCTTTAAAAGTCAGCAAGTGCTGGAGACACAAATTTGGACCAAGTTAGGCCCAATCATGCTTCCCAGATCCCTCACTGAACACCACAGAGCTGAACACACATGTATGACGGCCCACATTTGCTGATTTTCTGGCTCCCTAGTTGGAACCTGAGCTGACTGCTGGCACACAGTAGGTCCTCAGGAATGTTTACTGAATTTGGTTTCTCTGCTCATAACTAAGTAGAGCTCCTCTTCTCACGACTACATTCTTTCTCTGGATATGTTAGTCTCAACAACCAGAGACCAGCCAAACACGCTGTCACAGGAACACATTTATTCTTTAAGGGGACTTCCTGTATTTCATCTCTGACTTACCAGCATTGACTTAAAATTTGATTCTCATACGGCAATCTTATTTCCTGTCATTTTGAGTTCATAGCAATGGAGCCCGTATATGCTCACAGCAGAAACATGTATCTGGGTGAACACGCCATTTGATGCAAAAATCCACATCAGCTGGAGCTGCGGCATGTTCTGAGGATGGGGGTGAGTGGAGGCATCGGAATGTATCAGGAAAGACTGATGAGGTGGTTTCCTTGAACGGGATGAGGCTGCACAGGCTCCATTTGTATTTATTGTTTCACTTTCTCGCCCACTGACACCGTATCATTCATTTCAGGGCCTGCTGCAGAACTCAGCGGGGGAACCAGGCCTCGCCGCTGCTCTTTTTGTTATTTAGGATGTTCTGAGAAATAACTAAATGATGAGCCCTCAGATGCGGAATCCAAGTGGTGTAAACTGCCAGCTTTGAGCCTAGGCTCACTCCTAAATAAGTCACCCTCCCTGTGTCGGCCCCTGAAAGCCTTCCCTGGCCAGCAGGGCGGGGCTGCCTGGGAGACTGAGCGGGAGCTTACACACCAGTCTTGAGGAAGAGAAAGGCAGCGCAGGAAGGGAATGAGTTGTCTCTCCTGACTCTACTTAGAGTCCTCACACTTCCACAAAAGCTGCCGCTCTTCTGGGAAGATGAGTTGGGAGGCCAAAGAATTATTCCATATGACCATTTTTAAAAATTCATTATGTATTCTCTGTTAGTACCCGTGTACAGTGTATGATTACATTTATTGTTTGTACACGCACATATCGTATCTTACTTCTTTTTGTCCCTTCCCCCATCACTCCCTGCTCCCTCAAACTCTTGATTATCTTTCCATTTGAAAAAAGTTGTATTCTGATCTTATTTTCTTCTATCATTCTTCCTTTTTCCCTTCCCTCCCTCCCCCCATCTCTTGTTCGCTTTCCTGTTAGAAGATCTCCCTACTTCTTCTACCATATAAAAGTAACCATGAGGCATTTAAACTTGCACCTCTGACCTATTTCACTCAAAGTTATTTTATTTTTTTTAAACACTTTGTTGGTTTATTTATTTATTTATTTATTTATTTATTTTGTGTAGCCAGCTCAGCCCACCAGGGGGCGGGGCTGGCTGGCATGTGGTGCTGGGGGATTGAACCGCAGTCCCTGTGCTTTGTTTAGCTTAGCTT
>NW_004524596.1:6977396-7003601 GCF_000260255.1 Octodon degus | reverse complement strand
CTCAAAGTTATGGTCTAAAGGTGAACACATTTATACCTAAAAATGCCTCAAGTTTATTCTTTATGGCAGAGTAGTACTCCACTGTACCTAAACGCCACATTTTTTTTATCTATTCATCTCTGGATAGATAGAAAGGCTCTTTCCAAGATCTGGCCCCTATGAATTGTGCCTCTATAAGCATGGTACACATGTGTCGCTATCAGATGATCACTTTAGGTCTTTTGTAAAGATTCTTGGAGGAGGAAAGCCTGGGTAAGAGGAAATTTCTATTTTTAAATTTTTGAGGAATTTCCACACTGATTTTCATCATGGTTGTACTAACTTCCATTCTCACCAACACTGCAGAAATGTCCTTTTCCCTGCAGCATCACCAGGACGTGTTATGAGATTTTTTTTGATGATAGCCATTCTTATTGGAGCAAGATGGCTTCTCAGTGTTGTTTTAATTCACATTTGTTTAATAGCCAGCGATACCGAACATTTTTCATATCGTTATTGGCCATTTGTACTTCTTATTCTGAGCTGTGCCTATTTTTATTTATTTATTTATTTATTTATTTATTTATTTATTTATGTGTGTGTGTGTGTGTGTGTGTGTGTGTGTGTGTGTGGCCAGCTCAGCCCACCAGGGGGCGCGGCTGGCTGGCATGTGGTGCTGGGGGATTGAACCGCGGTCCCTTTCCTTTAGCTAAGCTTATTCTAAGTAGGTGCTCCAGACCACTGAGCCATCTCACCAGCCCTGTGCCTGCTCATTTTGGACATCCATTTTTGGTTCTTTTATTTGGGGACTTAATTTTCATATCCTCTAGATGTTCACCCTCTTCCTGAGGAATAGCTGGCACAACTTTTTTCCCCACTCTGTATGTTGTCTCTTTACTCTGTTGATTGTTTCCTTTGATGTGCAGAAGCTTATTGATTTGCTGATCTCAGTACTATTTCTTGTGCCACTGGGGCTCTAGGCAGAAATTCCTCGCTTCTCTTCCATCGTTAAGTTTTCCCTACTTTATCTTCCATTGGACTAAGTATTTTGGTTTTAACATTTAGATCATTGGTCCATTTTGATTTTAGCTCAGTACATGGTGACATAGGTGGATCAAGACTCACCCTGCATCTATATGATTGTTTTGTAGCATTCTCTGCTATGCTTCTCCATTCCATTCTTAAAAAGATGTAGGTAATTTGGGAGACTGTGGCTGGCAAAGCTCAAAAGCCATCTCTACTCTGAGTTGAGAGCAGTAAGGAAAAATCCTGGGTGATTTTCTCTGGGGCTCTCCTGTGCCTCTGTACCCCTCTCCTGCTGGCACATGATGTACCAGTTTCTCTTTCTAACTCCATCTCTCCCCTGTGTTGGTCATTAATCCCATTGCTGGAGCAAAATATCTGACACTCCCAAAGTAGAGGAGAAGAGATCTGTTTGGCTCACGGTTACAGAGGCTCTAGTCCATGGTCAGTGCCTCTAAGGCAGGAACGTCACGGTGGAAAGGGGTGGAGGAACAAAACTGCCCACTTCGTTGTGGTAGGAAAATAGCATGCAGCAGAAGAGTGCCAGTGAGAGATGTGCACCTGCCACATACCCATCTGTACCTGGACCTAAGCTCCTAACTGCACGCTCAGCTGGAAACTGCAGTGGATCAATCCATTGATAGGTGCCATGTCCCTGTGATTCTATGACGTCTCACCAGGAGTCTCTTAATCCAGTCCTGTTGACTACTGAGATTAACTGGCATAGCAGGCAACATACACTTTCCATTTCCAATAGAAAGTACATTTACTAATACCATCTCAAATTCAACATAACTAAAAGCAAATTACTAATCTTTTCTTCCACACCAGATCATTCTTCTGGGGTTTTTTTTTTGAGATTAGCGGTAGCATCATTCTTCTTCTTACCCAAGCTCCAACTCAAGAAACAACGTAGGTGATGTTGGCTAAGCATTAACAATCCTAGTGTTTGATCCTTTTCATTACTATTACCACTTTCCTGTTTCTGATCCTTCTCATGCCCACCCACTCCAGCTCCCTTAAGAAGCAGCCAGGCATAGTTACAATTGAGCTAACTGCATCTAGAAGAAAATACAGCCTCGACTGCTTCACCGGTAGGAATTTGGGTGAGTGGTTTAATCACCTTAAGCCTCACTTTCCCCATCTATATAGTGAGATAATGATGTCACTTGCTATGAACATTTAGCAAGATTATATATCAGATGGTATGGCAGCCAGAAAGTTCTATGTTAGAAGTGACTGTCCCCATCTATTCTCTCATTACTTTACTTACCACTACTAGATTTATTTCAGTAGGGAATCTCTGCTTGTGTTTTAAAAACTCACATACTATGTCAATAAACCCCTTTGAAATTAAAAAACAAAGTAACAAACCTCTCAATACTCTCAACTGGTATCCACCTAACAAGTAACATTCCCATGCTGGAATCCAAGCTTCTTTCATTAATCTTCCACCTTCTTACCCCTGATCTTTTCCCTGTGTTCCAGGCATTGCCCGCCCCCACTACTTCTGCTGCCTACCTGCTCTCTGTGTAGCAGCCTCTGTGTATTTGCTTGTTCTGTGTCATCTATACGCTTCCCCTTCACTGTCTTTCAAGTGCTAACTCAAGTAGCTTCTCCCTGGAGATGCAATGTCTTTCCCCCCGTAGCTGCACCTGTCCGACATGGTGGCTCGCCAGTTCCTGTTCCTGTGTATTTGCCTTAACTCTCTAACAGGAAGAACCTCTGTTTCTTGGCCTCACCTTTCCATCTGTCAGAGAAAAGCTGAAACATTCAAGCAGTCATTTTCCCTGCCTGCCAACAAGATGCTAACTAATTTAAGCAAATTCTCCACAACACCACTTGGCTAGGTCAATGTTTGATACACAAGGGTTGGCTTAAATGACAGCCAAATCTGGAGAAATTATTGTGAGTATGGGGCATGGAGGAGGATATCTCCTCCTCTACTTAGAGAGTGTCAGATATTTTGCTCCAGCAATGGGATTAATGACCAACACAGGGGAGAGATGGAGTTAGAAAGAGAAACTGGTACATCATGTGCCAGCAGGAGAGGGGTACAGAGGCACAGGAGAGCACCAGAGAAAATCACCTTGGATTTTTCCTTACTGCTCTTAACTCAGAGTGGAGATGGCTTTTTGAAGATCTGATCGTTGCTCCTCAAGCGACAGTGTGCTCACCCAGTCTGTTTTTCTGCTTCTGTGTGAGAAATGCAGGATTGTACGCCGGCCTCCCCTCATATAGGGCGGGGTGGGCAAAGGCCAATTTCTTCAATATTTTTCAGTGAAACTCTTACTTTTAGCAGTAATTGGATACAAATATGACCTCTTACTATTTTCATATTTATTCTGTACTGGAATGTATTTGACAAATATAAATCATATATTTTCAGGGGATATATATCTTGATAAAGGTATATACTGTCAAATACCATAATTGTACTAGTTAATTTACCCCTGAACATCATTGCTATGTGTGTGTATTGAGAACACTCAAAATCTACCCTCCTAGCAAATTTCAAGCATACAATACGGCATAGTTAACGATTATCCCCATGCTGTGTTTGTCCACCACAACTTATTCACCTTGCATAACTGAAATTTGTACTCTTTCCCACGATTCTCTCTTTTCCTCCACAGCCCAGTCCCTGACAAACTTCATCCAACCCTACTTCTGTAAGACGCCACACACAAGTGAGAATGTATGTGTTTGTTTCCAATATCTCACTTCTTTCACTTAACATAGCGTTCTCTGGATTCTCTCATGTTGTCACAGCGGAAGGGTTTTCTTCTTCAAATATCAATTCCTTTAAAGCCGCTTGAGGGCCCCAAGAAAGTTTGTTTTTCAGTGCTTGCTTGCTTTCAGAATCCATGCTAATGTCTTGAAATCCCATGTATGAGTAGCAATATTTTCCTCTAGACGCTGGCCACAGACCAGAGGGTGTGGGAGGAAAAACATCAGTCCTGCCAAAGAGCAATGCTTTCAAAACATGGGCTTAAATTCAATTTTGAAAAGTTTAATACAATTTTCCTTCTCACTTCATGTTGTCTTTTACTCATTTCAAGGGTTTGAAAAATCTGTCTTAAAATTTGTAAATAAACAGGGTATTGCCAATTTTAAGAGGAATATAAATTTAGGAAGTATTTTATTGATGGAGTCAGAAAATCTGGCTTAGAAGATGATAAAGTGCTGAAATATTTGTGTGCACAGTTATACTGTTATGCTTTTTTTAAATTTATTTTTTATTGTATTTAGTACAGAGTCTCATTATGCAGCTTGGACTCATACTGATCTCCCTGTTTTCAGCCTCCCTAGCGCTGGGATTACAAGCATGCGCCACCATGCCTGGACTCCATTACCAAGCCAGCACTAGGGGCAGGCCCAGCAGGGCACATTGTGCTGGGGATTAAACCCTGGTCCCTGTGCTTGCCTAAGCAGGTATTTGGTCTACTGAGCAATCTTGCTGGCCCTTGTAGTTATTACTTTAATATTTTGCATTGAGACATACCTCCCACTGCTAATCTATTGTCCCAAGAAGGGCATTCAAACATAGCAGGTTTGTTTGATGGGCTTACCTGCGACAAAATACTTTTTGCTGTTGCTTTAAAAGTTTGTTTTCTGGGGCTGCAGAGATAGCTCATCAGTCTAAGTGCCTGCCTGGCAAATGCAAGGACCGGGCTCAGTCCCCAGCACCGCATGCTGCGTGAGCTGCATAGTGAGAGAATGTGCCAAATACATAAATTTAAATTTAAAAAAATTAAAATTTAGGGAATGTTCAAGATTCTTTGTGAAATTTTGTTCTCTTGTTAGTTTTTCTTAGGATGTTGTGAATATATTTGTATTTGTTTTATTTCTTTAAAATTTTTTTCTAGGAAAAATTTCAAGCATACATAAAAATAGGGAAAATGGTTTAATTAACTTCAAATATCAATTATTCAAATTTGAGAACTATCAGTGTTTCTCCTTTTTACTCCATCTATATCTTTTTCTTTCTTTCTACTTTTTATTGGCTGATGTATATTAATGCAAGTCTTAGAAACATGTCATTTGATCCCCCTGCATGAGCCATGTAGTGATAAAAATACAGGTGTTTGATTATTTAACCACAATATCATTATCATACTTATTGATACTAATGGTAAATTATTAAAATCGCTTAATATAGAGCCCACATCCACATTTCCCTCATTGTCTTCAAAATGCTATGGTTCAGTTGGTTTATTAAAATAAGAATCTAAGCAAGAACGAAGTACTTTACAGAATCCTTCCTGACTGGAGAAGAGCCTAAGGATTTAGAAAACCAGAACCTTTGAAGCGGGAGAAAATCAGGAGAAAATTGTGAGCTGGAGGAAAGGCTTTTGAGAAGTACTACCTGAATAATCTTTGAGAGACATTCACCTTGATTAGCATAATTTTTAATTATTAGCTGTTAGGCAGTGCCTCTGGCCTCTTTAAATGTATCCCCATGTACAGCCTGAAATATATCAGATCCTAGGTTTATTCTTTTTATCGGTGTGGCTTCCAGAAGGATTACTCCACTTCCTCCTTCCTTCTTACTCCAAGAAATATCAAGCACCTTCCCAAGGCCAAAAAGAAAATGTGTGTACCCCCAGAGTAAGCATTTCCAAAACTTCTGCTGGAAACCCATTGCAGGGCTGGCCAAATAGCTCAGCGGATTAAAGCGCCTGCAAGCAGGCTCGGGGTTGGCCTTCCTGGCCCCGCCCCGGGCGCTGAGACTGGCAATTGAGACTGGGCGTGGTGGTGCGCGCCTGTAATCCCAGTTCTTGGGAGGTTGTAAACAGGCAGATCAGGAGTTCGATCTAGTAATGAGCCCCTGAACACCCTGTAGACCCTTCCCTAAAATATTCAAATAAGGGAACTTAACAAAAAAAGGGTATACAGATGAATGTCCATTTTGTATCTTTGTATTCAAAATGGTTAGGATAGATACATAGTTACATTCTCTTAATGAATAGAGGGATTTGTTCTAATGGTGTTTGTAAATAGGATATCATGTCCCGCATCTTGTACAGCAATTAACCACTAGGAAGAATGTATGCAATGTGTTAATTATCGAAACTGTCCTACAAAAAATAAATAAATAAATAAATAAAAATAAAATAAAATATGAAAGAATCGAAAAGAAAAGAAAACCATTGCAAATTTAGCTGGCCTAGTTCCGCAGACACGGGTGACCTAATCCTTTTACCTACTACTCTAATTCTCAGGAAAGTAGACATCGTGCTTGATAGTCTTAAAGTTACGCTGTGTTGATAGTGATATGGCTTCTGAATTTGCTAACCGTGCCAGAGTACATGTCAGCACCTCTGGCGTTAATAAACTAGCCTCTACAAATCAACCCAAATGTAATCTGGATTGCACAATTTACCTGTTCATTCATATTTCACCATCTGGGGATTCTCGTGAAAGATGGGCCTACTTTGAAAGGTGCATTTCAGTATATTTTCTTTGGCACTGCAGGCAAAAATAATTGGCTGTAAGTGGGAGGGGGCAGTTTCTGTTTATGCACTCTGGGAATGGAGGCAGAGCCCCTACCTCCCTCCTACAGCTCTTCCCATCAGACTTCAAACGCATTTCTTTTCATTCAACAGCGAGCCCTCCAGGCGCCTGATCGCCAGCCCAGTGGGATCTTCAGTTGCTGGGAATTTCGTGAAGCAGGATTCCCCATGGAGTTTCAACAAAGGTGCTCAGAAAGCCAAAACCCCACTAGCTTTTTGGCCCAACTCAAAAGCTCAGCTGTAGAATCGCTTCCCACACTATCTGCTCCTTGCTGTTCAAGGTTCAGCCCTTGTGTTTTTTTCCCTTGGAGTCAACTCCAGTCCATCGCAGAGAGCAGCAATGGTCTAGATTTGTGGGGACGGGGAGACAAGACTGTCCCAATAATTAGAGTCGCCGAGTCATGCATTACTGCAGCTCTCTACAGCTACAAATTATATTCATGAATATGATACTTCTGATTCTCATAGTGACCCGATGAGGAGGGGAATCTGGGGAATCTCTCAGCTTTCTGCTAAGCAGACTTGAGGCTCGCTGAGGTTAATGGCTTCTCCAACGCTCTGCACTTGTCAGAGAACCAAAGCACTGGTCTTTTGTTTAGCCGCAGGCTGCATCCTCTTCCCTATACAGCCTCAGCATAAGCTTGGTTTTGCAGACTGTCTTTGATAGGGCTTCTCAACGGATAGACCCAGGTCACTTATGAGAAAAAGAGGTATTTATTTTCCTCAGTCTTTGTCAAGCTTGTGTGGACCTAAAGTAGCTCAGTGGAGCAATCTTTATTTCAAATGTTCTACTTCCTTTACCTCAGTTCCATAAAGTTTTCATTTTCTCTGTGTATAATGACAGGAAAAATGATGGCAAGAAAAACACAACACAAAAAAAAAGGGAAAGTGATGGAAATCACAATTTAAAGGAAAGGGTTTTAAAAAATTTTTTGTATTATTTTTATTTTTTTTTTTAAATAAAAAAGTCTCATAAAATTCTATGTTGCTCCCTGATTGCTGCTTCTTTGGGTTCAGTCAATTTTTTTTTTTTATACCTTCCAGTCCTCACCCCTTACACACCATATATATGTATTTTGTTGTTGTTGTTGTTTTGTTTTTGTAACCAGGGATTGAACCCAGTTCCTTGCACTTGCCAGGCAAGCGCTTATTCTAGTGAGCCATCTCCCTGGCTCCCTTCAGTCATTTTTCTAAAGAAAAAAAACCTTATTGTTTTACTTTCCTCTCCAGACCAACTGTCTTGTCCCTGAGGTTTGCCTTGTATCACGTACGTGTCATTCCTTTGTACTTCCAACTACTGTAGAATTTATCAACAGATTGACATTTCCTTTCTAGACTGAGCTGCATGAGAACAGAGAGAGAACTTCTGCATGGTTCTAGCCCTAGTCCATGTCAAAATGCCTGTAAAGAGCAATCAACACAGCAATTAACCACTAGGAAGAATGTATGCAGTGTGTTAATTATTGAAACTGTCCTACTTATTTGATTTGCAACTGTCTTATTGCTATTTGTTTATCAATAAAATTATGGGGGGAAAAAGAGCAATCAATATCAGCCTGAGTAAATTTGCTGGCCTCATATTTGATCCTTCAATTTCTGTCTCCAAGATAACTAAAACTTGAGCAATTACTTACACTTTTTAAGATTATAGAGCTAGTATCTAATTCAGGAGAGGTAGTGTTGAACTGAGCCTTGGAGGATAGACAGAATGGCAAAAGGGGAAGGTGAAAGAACTTTCAACTGGGAACAAGTATGTAAATGCAAGCACAGACCCAGCAAAGCAGATAGTATATTTAGGGACTGGTTGCTGTTTACTTTCATGGTTGTAAAAGGGATCGTGCAGCAGCATAGTGGAGGGCAGCCTGAAACTAAAGGAAAGTTTAAAAAAATATTCTTTCTTTCCACTGAGCTTAATATCTGAAAGCTAATGAATATGTTTGACCTTGAAAAGTCAGGCCCATCAATTCTAAGCAGAAAATAAAATTCAATTTGCCTTTGTTCAGTGACTTTATAAAAGTTACGTTTCCCCTAATTAGCCCCTTGTAACATGCACTGTGAGTGGTAGTGTTCTTTGAATACTTCTTCAACACTTTATGATCAATTATTGTGGAAGAATTCACTTCTTTTCCCTCGGTCCTCTGATGAAATAATTAAGCTCCATCTCCCTCACCCTTTGGCATATATAGGCCAGATTCCCTGACCCAGACTCTACCAGTTCTGAAATAAAGTGAGCCAGTTCCATTCCAGGGAGTAATTTCACTGTTTATACTTCAAATTGGATTAGTTCATGTCATTACTTTCACTTGGGTTATTATGAAAAATTTTTCTTCTCTCTGTGGGTTCTGTTCTTATTAGCTTTTAAATCCTGCTATTCTTGATTCAAATTCAAAAGCCAATTAATAGAAATATGACTTCAGGCAAAATTAAGCTGTTCATTTTAAATAGCTATCAATTCCTTCTCTCTTCCCCAGTCCAGCCTTTTAAGGCCTCATAAAATGTTGGTCCTTCTTCATTTGTTTTCATATTAGAAGGTCAATTCACATTAATTTATATTCATCTTACTACAAGCTGAGTAGCTTACGATTTGTGAAGTCATTTCTGATGTGTAGAGAAGATTCTGAGCATAGGAAAAATACCAACCAAGAACTGTTTTTGCATCAATCTGATTCACATCTTTTGGGCAATCCTTTTTACATGAAAAATCATCCAATGTTCATAGAAATAATCTTGTATTAGTTATGATGCTTTCTATTCAAGTGACAGAAAATCAACTCAATGGGCTTAATATTTTCTCACAATGGGCTGAAAAGCCCACTAATGTGCCCGAGTCATAGCTGGATCAAAAGTCTCACATGATGTCCTAAAGAAGCAGCATCTCTCAGCTTCTGGCTCTGTTTTCTTCCCCGTACTTCCCCGCAGCCCCCACAGAATTTTCCTTCCTTCTTGCCAGGTGGCTGCCAACAACCTCATAACTCCAGAATTAAACAGTCTGAATCTTGTCCATTTCCTCAAAGACACTAATTAACTTGGATTGACTCTATTTGGTCCCTACTCAGATGTTTAAGCCAATTCTCTGTCCAAGGGAAGGCAACACTGTGAGGGCCATGTCAGGGTCACATCCTACAAATCATGGACTTAAATTACATATAGATTAAAAGTGGGTAAAATCAGATGCTAGGAATACATAGAACAGTAATTCATTTCAAGTGTTATTGGAAACATTCAGATAATGCTATAATTTGGATCTGAATGTTCTTCTGAAGTCCATGTTTTGTAGGCTGGGTGTCCAGGGAGGTGCTGCTGGTAGGTTATGGAAACTGTAAAGAGTGAGAAGTTTTTAGGTCAGTGGAGGTACATCCTTGAGAGGGACTATATGACCTTGGTCCCTTCCTTTTTGTCTCTTTTGTTCCCACTGGTGAAGTGAGGGATTTTGCTGCTACATGTTCCTGCCATGATTTGCTGTCCCACCACAACTTCCAAAACAGTAGGTTAAGGATGTCATGGATGAAAACCCCAGAACTGAGCTAAAATAACCTGTTTTCTTTTTTAATGGTGTTTTATTTTTATTTTATTTTCTGTATGTTAGGACGGGGTCTACAGGGTGTTCAGGTTCTCACTGTATAGATTGGACCTGTAGTGATCCTCCTGTTTACAGCCTTCCAAGAGCTGGGATTACAGGCATGTGCCACCATGCCAAGTCTCATTCACCATCTCAGCATGCCCCAGGGGTGGGGCCAGTATGGCAGGTCCAGGGATGGAACTCCCAGTCCCTGTGTCTGCCTAAGCAGGCACTTTAATCTGCTGAGCTATTTGGCTGACCCAACCTGTTCTCTTTATATGTTGGCTATCTCGGGTATTTTATTACAGTAACAGAAAGCCGAATCACACAGATGGTTAGTCTAGGAAGAATTTGTCCTTAAGTAATTCATCTTGAAGTGGGAGAGAACAAAGAAAGATGTATGACAGTAAATTCAATGTGTCAACTTAAACAGGTGAAGGGATGCCTGGAAAGCAGATAAAAAATTATTTCTGGGTGTGTCTAGGAGGGCGTTTCCAGATGAGTTAGCATTTGAGTCAGCACACTGAGTAGGAAAGATGATCCAGTTCACCAAGAGCCGAGAGAGAGAGAGAGAGAGAGAGAGAGAGAGAGAGAGAGAGAGAGAGAGAGAAAGAAAGAGAGAAAGAGAGACAGAGAGACAGGGAGAGAGAGAGAAATGAATTTACTCTTTCTGCTTGAGTGGGACATTCCTTTGCTCCTGGCTCTGGATCATGGTGTCAAAACAAAGCTTCTTGGGACTTCAAATCTTGGATTTGCCCAGTGTTTCCTTCATATCCCAGTTCTCAGGTGTTCAGACTCAGACCCAGATACAACTCTCTGGGCCTCCAGCTTGCAGACACCATGTTACAGGAGTTCTTGTCCTTTAAGTCATGTGAATGAATTCTCATAATTAATCTCCACTTACATACATCGAAGTATATTCTTTTGGCCCTGTTTCTCTGGAGATCCCTAGCTAATTTGAAGCATTTAGCAGGCCTATCATTTTTAGTATTCTTGACACCAAAAAATTCTTCTTATCCAATGTTTGAGGACTGTGTGTGTGTGTGTGTGTGTGTGTGCGTGCGCGCGCGTGCAGGGTTTCACTATGCAACTCAGACTAGCAGTGATCCTCCTGCTTTCAGCCTTCCTGGAGCTGGGATGACAGACATGTGCCACCACCCCCAGAATCCATCTCTGGCTTAGCATGCCCAGGGCCAGGGCCAGGGCAGCATGCTGTGCCACGGATTGAACCTGGGCCCCTGCACTAGCCTAAGCAAGTGCTTAGTCCACTGAGCTATCTCTCCAACCCAGAGGACTTGTTTTAAGTTTATGGTTAGGAACGTAAGTTCACAAGAAGGAGGAAAGGAAAAAAGAAGGTAACTGTGAGGGATCTGGAAGCTGAACTTTTGTTCATGACATTCAAACACTGTGGAAATATTGGAGCCCACCAAAAATAACATGTTTGAGACCTGATTTAAAAATTATGAGTTGGGTTGACAAAGGTCTTTCCTATCTTAGGGAAAATAGCACCAGGACTATAACAGGGATGAGGTGAATAAACTAAAGTTGGGAAATGTGACTCAACACAGAAAAGTAGCAAAGACTTTCTTTGTGTTCAGGGCAGTGACAGCAGTAGCAGCTGCTGCAACAGAACACTTCAGTTCTGTGTGATTCTGAGTCCAGACACACCTGGGCTTATACCTTCATGCTTCCTAGTTGTGTTACTCTGAGCACATTCTACCCTTTCTTAGTGGGAATACTGGTGTCATGACACCCCCGGGGCATCTGAAGACTGTAAGATCTCAGAGGGAAAGAGATTAGTCCCATTTTCCATAAGAGCTACCAGAAGGCATTTTTGATTTGGGGCACTGATGCTGTGGATAGCAGGCCGTTGTGCTCTGCACCCCACTCTGCCGTGCCCGTAAATGTATAGGAAGGAGAAGGGTTATCCAGGAAGGAAAAGCATTTGCGGATTTATTAAATAGTCTGATGATTAGAGGTGGCTATAACTGAAGAATTGGGAAGGAGATGAACTACTGATCAATAGGGAAGGAGACTATGAACCGATGACTCTCAGCTTAACACGAAGGTCCACCAGCTCAATGAAAATGGTGTACCTTAGAGGAAATTGTGCATTTCCCTGTGAGTGTGTGTGTGTGTGTGTTGAAAAAAAGAAAAACAACAAATCTAGAAGTCATAGCATTCCAGACTCAATTTTACTCTGAGCTCATGGGGCCTGCTCAGCACAGAAGGAAGAATGACTTTCTTCTTAAGGATACAGCACAAGATAAGGCTGGAGTGGACGAGGAAGTGGGGACAGGTGGCCCCGGCTTTGACATAACTACACATGTGACCAAAACACTCAGAAGAACCATGTCTGCCTCATGTTACTCTTCTGGCTTTAGCCACTGAGGCCATACTTAACATTTCTTAGTTTTTCTGGCAGCCAAGAAGTCCAAGATCAAGAGGCTTATATCTGGTAAGGGGTCTTTGTGTTGTGTCATCCCACACAAAGGTGGGAGGTCAAAAAGGTAGGGGCTGAACTTGACCTTTTATTACAAATCCATTGTGCAGATAAGAGCCCTAATTCATCCACACAGGCAGAGCCTCCATGGCCCAGTCACAGTAGAAGGCACAATTTGATCTCCTAATGCATCTCAAGTTCGGTAGTCAGTACCGAGTGACATTCAGTAGACACAGAACCAGAGTCTTTGTTGAGTCTCTCACTGCAGTGGTGACATTTTAACAATCATTATCAGTTAGGAAAACAGGCTCGAGGACTGTTGACAGTAATTAACATTCCCAGTGCTCTGCTGGCACTGTAACTAACAAATAATTTCAGCCACTGAGACATCTGCTAATTAGAAGACAATGGATTCCAGCTTTCCATTGCTTCTTTGACCCACGCATGCTACGTAAATAAAAAGTTGGAAAAGAGTAAGGCTAAAATTCCTGTGTCGGAACAATATTTAGAAACCTCAGGGAAGAACTGAGATAAAAACAAACTTGACTATAGGCCAAGAATCTTCCTCTGAGGTCTAGAGTTATCTCCGTTACTCACTTTACTCCCACAGCTCTGAGTAAGTGATGGCTGGAAATTCGGCAGTGATGAGAACCAGGTTGGATCTTGCTTGACTTCTGCCCTGCACCAGTCTCAACTGAGGCCCATGCTGCAAGCCCAAGCTTTTGGAACCGGGAAGGAAAAGAGAAGCCACAGGTGAAGTCTGAGGGAAGCTGGGAATGTTTTCTGAATCTGTGGTTCTCAAACTTGCCTGCATCTTAGAGTAAAGTAGAAGTCTTAAAACATACTGACGCTGGGCCTGAAACACAGAATGGTTCTGCACCAGATAGCGAGGTAGAAAGATTTGGTAGAAAGCTAGAAAGGTTTGGCTTGTACGAGATCTGAGGTGTGAAGGTCCAGTCTCTAGGACAATAGCTATCACCTGAGAGCACTATGGCCAACAATCGGTTCCTCTGAGATGTGAGGAAATGTGTAGACATTCAGGAAAATAACACACAGAATGAAGATTATCCCCTAGCGCCTATATTTTCTTTTCTCTTTGTCTTTCAAAGGGGCAATGTGAGGACACGTGACTCTCTCTCCAGTCCTGGCACAGCTTCTCTTAGAGTCTCAGAAATAAAGCTGATATTTTTACATTCACTTTTGGTGAGATCTCAGCACAAACTACTCTTTTTCTTCTGGCTCCCAGAGCCTATCATTTCTATCCAGGTGCCCTTGAGCAAGTCACTGTCGAGCAGGACCGAGAGTGTGTATTTAAAAACTCAGTATGTTAAGCTGGATGGTTTCTAAAGCCCCTTTATCTTGGCCATGATTTTATTCCAGTTTAGTAATTCTCAGTCTATACAGAGAGCTCCCAAATATTATAGTACTTGGACAGGCGATACTTGTCATACCTCTTTAACAGGAGCCAAACTTTCAGTTCACAGAGAGAGATCAGAGTTATACTTTTATTGTCCTAAAGAAGGGCAACACCCTTCTCAGGATCTAATGACTGTCACAGGGTCCTTACTTAATTCCGTGAAATATATTCATTTCTTTTACATTAAGTTAGCAGCAGTAGGTACAGATTCTTTGTTCTAGACCAAGGTTTCTACCCTTGGGCCAGCTTATCCTGTGTATAGGAGGATTTATAGTAGTTTTCCTGGCCTCTACTTATTCAGTGTTAGCAGAACCTTATGCAGGCATGACAACCCCAAACTGTCTCTAGGCAATTGCAAATGTCTCCTGACGGTAAAGTCATTCCTAGTTGAGAAGCATTATTTTTATGTATTTATGTATTTAGTGCAGGTTCTCAGGGTCTTATTATGTAGATTGGACTTGTAATGATTCTCCTGTTTTCAGCCTCCCAAGCGCTGAGATTATAGGCACACGCCACCACACCCAGTCTCAATCGCCATCTCAGCGTGCTCCAAGGGCAGGGTCAGCACAGCACGGTGGGGATTGAATCCTGGCCTCTGTGCTCTGCCTAAGCAGGCACTTTAGTCTGCTGAGCTCTCTGGCTGACCCTGAGAAGCATGATTTTTGATGATGGGACTATGATGAACAATATCCATTTCCAGGCCTCAATGATCTGTGACGAGGCGAGATCCACTGTTAGTATATCGCATGCAAGACAGCAGTAATGCTACCTATCTTGGGATATACTAGGAACAGAAAGGGCATTTGGGCAAAGAAGTGACTCCTTGGCTAGAACTTTGGGATGCATAGGAGGCATCCAGGTGAGGCAAAGGGAGAAGACATTGAAGTCTTCCATCGGGTGACACAGAAGCCAAGCCAGACAGGGGAGCAGAAGCTTAGTGTGTGGCATGATGTCTTCTCATGCACGAGGCAGTAGACAGGCAGACGAGAAAATGAAAAGAGAGGCAGGGTTTTGTCAGGGTGCTCCAAAGTCTTGTGGGGAGGGGAGCGTCCGAGCTATAGCAGGTGTGAGAAATGTGGCACAATTTGCATTGTAAATATGATGTTGTGCTGCCCTGAAAAGTTCTGGGACCTGGAAGCTGCTGGACTGCATAATCTGAGCAAGAGAAAATGAGGATCAGAGCTCAGGCAAAGGGCGAGAGCGGGGGAAAAGGGAGGAATATGACTTTGTAGGGGTTGGGGCCCAGCATGGGAACACAAGGCCATCACTGGCCAGAGTTTTGGGAAGGCACATACATCCTCCATACTGAACAAACACAGACTAATAAAAAAAAAAATTGAAAAAAATAACTGATTGGGGAAGTATTCAATAAATGCTTTTGATTCAGTCATAGTTCCTCAAAGGAACATTTTGAGTTCAAAACTGTGGAGGAACAAGGAATCCTAACATTTTATACCACATCCTCAAGGCCAAAGCTGATGGCCAGTTCCAGGTCAGGTTTAGAGCATAGGAACCATTTGCCTAGACATTATCTTCTAGAAAGACATTGTGTGCCTTCTCCTTCAGTCCATTTCGCCTTCTGCCAGTATCCTGAAGGCCTGGGTTTCACCCCTCTCTTCAGAGACAAGACCACAAGACTCAATCAAAGTCACAGCTGAGTTTCTTTTTTATTTGGTGTTCTTCAGAGACCACCCATTCAGCAAAGCAAACAATGCTTTTAAAACAAAAATCATTTCTATCTCTTGTTGAACGCAGCTTGCCTGGTGTTCTGGAGCTTCGTGGAAGTTGACAGTGTGGCTTAGGTCATTTTTGGACCTCAGATTGGAAATCTGGCCATGACTGTGGATGTTACTTATCCAAGCAGGACTTTGGTTGTTGGCCTTTCACTTGAATGAGAGCATAGCCTATGCCTTCCAAATGTATGCAGCTTACTGGCCTCATCCTCAAATCCAACACAGTGCCCACTAGAACGTCTGTCTGACCGGCCTGGAAGAAAGCAGACAACAGTACAGAATGGGCAGCCACAACATAAGCCAAGAAGATTGAAGGCAGAGCTAGAAAAGCCCAGGTGATACACTTGGATTGTTTTAAAGTCACAAAGGCAAAGAAAATGATGAACAGAATAATCCAGGAAAAAGTTAAGAGACTTCAAAGTAGAAGTGTCCAGAAAGCTTCTCCCAGAAGAGTACTGATTGCTAAGGCTGTAGCTGCAGGCACTGCCCTGAAGTTCCAGCAGAAGATGATCTCTGTGGGCCGGAAGGGCCTAGCTCCAGTGCTCCTGCCCCGAGAGCCACAGCACAATCAGTAGCCCCATCACCGAAAGCTGAGAAGGTCCAGAAAGTGCCAGGAGGAAAATCACCTGTTCCACAGATATTGGCAAAGAAGCCTAAGAGGTTATTCTGGAAGTCACTCAGGTTTTTTTTGAGATGTCGACAAGTCTAAAATTAAAAAGGGACCTAAGGAAGGCCTCAACTTCACAGCAAGCATTTGACTTGCTTTACTGCCAATAAAAGAGATTCCACTGAGCAGCATTTGACAACCTCTTGGTCATGTTACTTTTGTTTGGAACGGCTTTCTTCATTTTCAGCATTACTGAAATCTTACTACTATTATTATTATTTGTATTATTAGTATTAGTGTTATTACTGGGCTTCCCCTCCAGGGAAGCACTTTAGCTCTGCTCACCATCTGACAAGAGTGACCAGCAGCCAAGTTGGAATCACTCCCATCGTTCCTCAGCTACCTGTCATACCTTGCTTGGTCTCCATGTTTTGTTCTGCCCTCCAATCTCATCATGTGTGTTTGCCTTATGTCTTTCCAATCTCTCACTGCAGCTAGTACAATAGAAAACACTGCTGGACTTGCTGCCCATGCTTGGCTCAGTCAGTGTAATCATAATCTACCAAGCAAAATAGCAGCAGGGAACAGAGACCAGCAGGAGATTCAAACAAGCATGGCTTTACTCCTTATGAACCACAAAGCAAACCCACCACCTGTGTCCACAAACACACTCCCAGGAGCCTCCGACATAAGTTCTCTGACTTTCCATATGCTTGGCAGAGGTTTCCTGTGGCTTCCATGGTGAGTGTGACGCTCTGGAAGACCCTGCAGTATGGCATGTTACCCTCTGAATAACCCACGCACTGCCTCCAACTCCTGGTGTTTTAAGAGGAATTCATTATAATTAATTCCCCACGGCCTCCCTGTTCCTCCTGTTACATAGCTGGCTCAGCTCCACTCGTTAATGCATCCTATTCAACTCAGCTCTTCCGCCCGCAGTTTTGTCAGTCACTACTTCCTGGGGCCAGCTGCTGTCACTGCAGTTTTTATGTTAACGTCTTCCCACTCCTGAACTTTGCTTTATTTTCTTAATTCATTTTTTAAAATCTGAGATTGAATGAGAGAGCTGAGAGGATAAAATACCCACTTCTATAAACAGGAATTGAAAAATTTACCAGTTAGCCAAGATCCTAAAAGCAATTTTTATTCTCAAATAATGAAAGATTGAGGAAAAATATACAATTTGAAGGTGACTGAATTAATCAAGTCATGGTCTCATTGGCCATTTTCTTTCTGCCTGTAGTGAAAAAAAAAAAAAAATCCCAGCAATCATTTCTCCATCTGGACTCTTTCATGTTGACCCTGTGTTTGGGATGTGGGGAAGTTTGGAGGTTGGAGTGGAGTAGGCCAGAAGGTTTTCCAAAGAGAGGCTTGGTTTGGATCAGTGCACAAATAACAAGAAAATACAGTTTTCCTCCGCAATCCGTAGCATCCAGCGTCTGCCTCAATGTTGGTTTTGTAATGGACCCATTTCCCGTGGTATTCTGTGTTCCCTAAAACCAAAGAGGCTTCACCACTGTGTAATGTTCTTCTACTAAGGGCTATGTATATGTCCACAACCACATAACACAAACCATTCCACCCATCCCCTGTCCATCAAGCCCTTGCCTTTCTCCAAGAGCCAGATGCTTCCCTGCCCTGGACTGGCAAAGACATGTGCAGATGGGGCTTGGAGTAGAGAAAGAAGCCACTCTTTCTGCCTTTGGCAAATATTATTCCTGTGCATGGATCTCCGAGCAACCAGATTCCCTGTGAACTCTTTAGTCTCTTGTCAATGTTTATGGCTTCCTCTCAGCTGAACTTTATGGTGTGCTCAATGCTAAAATTTCTCTGTACTTCCGGTGGCATCACGCAGCTGCTAAGGGGGTATTGTGCCTTCTTTCATTCCCTTTTCTCTCCTCAGAAAACCATATGCGTCCTCTGTTGGTCACTTCTTTCCTTGTTGAGACACAGCACCAAGCACCTATCGCTTGCAGGAAGAGAGATCTATTTTGGCTTGCATTTCAGTCCATAATCAGCTGGCTGCAAGGCAGGGTGCTAAGACAAAAAGGCCCAAGGGCAGGAAAGCTGTTGTGACAAGGTAAGCAGGAAGCAGAATCAAGGGCGGAGCCAGGAAGAGCAATCTACCCTTCCAGATCATGTCCGCAGACACCTGACTCCTTCAACAGAATCTCACCTCTTAACAGCAACTCAGCTATTATACTGTCATAATCCAGTCACCTTCCAGACGCATGAAGCTTTGGGGGTCTTTAGATCTAAGCCACACATGCCCCAAGCCCAAGTCTGCCTTCTGTTCTGAGAAGATGAATCTATTCATCCTTATAGGCCTGGTACTTACCTGATAGAGTACTTTGACCCTTGGAGGATGCTCCAAAGAATTCAGTAAGTAGCCAATTGTGGCCTTTGAACAACCAACACAATAAATAAATGGATATAAGCATGACTTAGTCTTATTGCTCATCAACTTTGTTTAAGCTCATCCTTAAGTCCTTGCTCATATTCCTGAGTTCCCAGGACTCTCAAATTATTTCTTTTTGAATCTTGCCTAGGCTTTATGGTTTTCTCTCTCATCCCACAATAAATTAGCAGGAAACTATTTCCCACAGAGCTGAGGTGTTGATGGCTGACGACAGCTTAGTTGTATGAGAGTCGTGCATCTCATGATGTCTGCATATCAAAACAGATCTGGTGGGGGAAATTCAGGGGCCATGAAGAGCCAGCAAGGAAGCTAGTTTTGATCAGTAGTAGCTGTCACCAATGACATCAGGTTTTTGGATGCTTGTCTCTCCATGGTGTGCAGAAAGGTACAACTGAGTGACTTGATATTTCCTGGTGTTGAAGGACAAGTATTCAAGGAGCTGGGTCTATAGAGATTGAACTTGCCCCAGTGGTTGCTCCCACCAGGGCAAAGGCACCACACTAGTTATTTGAGGCAACGGAGAAGATATAAGCAGTTGAGACAAATTGTATCATCCATGATGAACTGGTGAGGACTGAGCCAAGGTGTAGGCATCTAGGGCCTGGTACAGGCATCAGACAGAAGGTCAGTCTCTCTTCCTGGGGACACTGTCCCTGCTTGGCCTCAGGGATCACACCTTGCAGTCTTCTTTTTGTCAAGCTCTTTCTCTCTCTCGACCCCCACTCCTCTGTAAAGAGTGCTTTCATCTTAACAGTCTGTGTTTGTTTCCCGGCACATCTGTAATAAACCATAAGTTGATGTAGGTATGAGATGAGGCTGAAGAGATTAGCAGAAGCAAGATTGTGGACCTAGGCCATAGGAAGAAGATTGAACTTCCCTAGTTTCGAAGGAAATCCATTGAAAGAGAATGATACAATCATTCACAATTTGATGATGTTAACTGGATGAATTGTATGGAGCAAGAGTGAATGTAGAGAGACTGCTTATTAGTTCAAGCAAAGATGATGGTGATTTGGCCAAGGAACATGCCAGTGAGGATGGAAATAGGTGAATACTCTGTGTGTGTGTGTGTGTGTGTGTGTGTGTGTGTGTGTGTTTATAATGCTAGAGAGTGAACCCAAGGTCTTGCACATGCTAGGCAAGCACTCTCCAAAAGCTACATTCCTATACAGAGATGGATGGTTTTTAGACCTATTTTGTAAGTAGACTTGAAAAAATTTAGGTGGAATGTGAACCCAAAAGAATTTGGGTTGATTGCTTACTTAGATCCCATTGTGGGCATGAGATCTGAATAAGCAGTCATGCCATTCGTTGAGTTAGGGAGGAGAGAGAGTTAAAGAGTTTTATTTGTGTGTTTCTTTTTAAAAAAAATGTATGTAGCACAGAGTCTACAGGGTCTACAGGGTCTCACTACATAGATCAGACTCAGTAATTCTCTTGTTTTCAGCTTCCTAAGCACTGGGATTACAGGTGTGGCCACCATGTCCAGCCTCAATCGCCTTCTCAGCTTGCTCCAGGGGTGGTGTGTGTTTCTTGCTTATAGTGCCCATTGACATTTAAGTGGGATGGACAGGGGGCAATGGGACAAGTGATTCTGGAGTTCACTCTAGAAGTTTGATATTTGAGATCTATTTAAAGCCACAGAAATGGTCTAGGAAGTTAGTATAGAAAAAGAATAGATGAGAAGAGAAACCAAATAGAAAATATCTAACACTTACGAGGAGGAGTGTACCACTTGTATTTCAAAGGATAGTTCTGTCAAGAATTGTTTACCTAGAAGAGCAGATAGAGGTGGAGTAAAGGAAACCATGCTCTGTCCTTTGAACCAAAACTACAGTTCAACTGTATTATTAGTTCAGGAATGATATTTGTGCTAGGATTGCTACAGAATGCAAGAGATCAGAAAGACCAATGGAGAAAAGCAGAAGGATTTTATTAGGCATATACCTGGCTCAGCCAGACTCCTGTCAAGATAGCTGAGCATCAGCCAGAAGATGGGTTCTAGTTTTTATGCATTTGCTTGTGTGTGTGTGGGGGGAGGGCTGGTCTTTGATGTGAAATTTGTGGGATGGATGGAAGGAAGGAAAATAAAGGCAGTTTGTCAAGTTGCGACAGTCTTGTATTGTGGTGGTCCTACTTGGGCATAACAGGTTGTTATGGGGATAGTAAGTTACAAAATTTCACTTATTGGGACAGAAGTTGCTGCTTTTATCTGTATTAGAATGAAGAACAGTGGTTGTTGGGAGGGAACGTTTGGAAAACTTGACTTTTTCTTTTTAAGTCCTGCGTCAGGTTATCATTCATGCTTTTTGTCCAAAGGTTACTGCCTACATATGATGTTCTTTCCTGGTTTATCTTGTTCTTCTCACATTGGCTCGAGTCTACTTGTCTAGAACTTTACTTGGTAACTTTGGTGCTGCTTGATTCTTTGGAACACAGCTGTTAGGAAGATACCCTTTTGTCTTCTGAACAATTGTTTGCTATACCCAACATTTGTCTCTGCTGTGTCTTGAGAGCTGCTATAGCTACTGATCAATTCTTCAACTCTTGGGCCAGTGCTAGCTGGGTTATGGAAAAGAAAGGTGGTAAACAGGACAACTATTTATTCACTTTCAGCCTTTCTTGGGAGTGAGGCTAGTTATTTAGTCTGTAACATAGTAGTTAATGTTTTATAATATTTAATAACAATCTTGGAAATGACTAAAATATGATCACTTTGTAGTTATTCAGTCTGCTTTGAGTCCAATGTGTGCAGACTTAGGTAGTTTGTTTCCACCAATTTTCTATATGACATATTAGAAAAGCCAAGAGTCAGGAGCAAGAATGGAAGCAAAGCTCAGATCAGTCAACAACTGTTTATTGTTTAGCTTGTTCTCTCTGTACCTTGAAAAGGAATTCTTCTGCTATTGTTTCTGAACACGAAGATCAAGTCCAGGGGTTTTTAGATGTCTGGAGTTCTATTCCTCTTTCCCTTACCAACAAGTACAACAGCTGTCTATTTTCTGTTTCTTTCCCTGAATTTCAGTCGGGGATGAAGGCAGCACTGTCTGATTAGCCTTGAAGAAACACAGCTTGACTGTAGCACCGTGACATCATCCTTCATTGGTCAACTTTTTTTTTTCTTTTCCACAGACAGGCTCACTGTGCTGGAAGAAGGTTGTAGAAGGACAAAGAGTTTCTCAGGCAAACATTTTTTTTTCTGGGAATTTCCCAGATCAGTGAGAAAAATTCCAGGTCAAAGCTACCCAGCACTGGTCTAGATCTTCTGGTCATGTAGGGCCTGAGAAGGCCAAGACAGGTCATGACCTACCTAGAGGCATGGGTTCAGAGGAGCCCGGGGGTCCTTTCCTGATACTCAGAAGCAATTCATTCTTGCTAGCTCAGGTCACTCCTGCAAAGGTGTTGACTCTGGTTCTGACTGGCTCAAGGAAGGGTCAAGAAGCGATGATAAAGACCCTGGTCAAGTCCATACCTCTGCAACTGAGCCCACTTTGTGGAGGAAAATGAGACTTGTTTTATTTATTTGCCTCAGTATGATACATTAGCCTTAGGATATCTAAGGTCTCTAATTCCCAGGTAATTTGTAAATATCTTTGATGTTCTATTTCTGTATAAATTTTAATGATGACTTACATGCAAGGTAAGACAGTTCACTCTGAAGCATGAAAGTAGGCAAATGAAGAGGCCACATTCTGGCAGCAGACTGAGAAGCATGTCAACAAACTCCAGTGGGCAGCTAAGATTGGCTCTGAGGGGAAAACCATATGCTGTTTATCCCACAGAGAGGAGTCCATGGCGTTCAGAGGCTGACATTGGGAAGGTGTTCCCGAGGCAGCAGGGGGTGCTGCTTGACGACCGAGACCACCATGCAATAAATGTGCTTCTAGTTGCAAACACCAGCCAAGGTCATGCTTATGAAGCAAGCTTGGCTTGCAACCTCACTGAAGTTACTTTAACATGGATGGGATCAAGATACTTCTCCATCATCTGGGGAATGTTTAGCTCAGGAGCAAGAAATAAATGAAGGAAAGATTATTTTTGGCCTTTCTCATGTCTACTTTTAGAGACCCTACTGGGCTGCCCATCTCCCTCCTGACCCTATCCTCCCCCAGCTCCATCTGTGCTGATACTTTCTCATACCTCTTTTGTTTTTCTTTCTCCCCTCCCTCCTGTAGTTCTTCCATTTCTTTCCTCTCCTCACTCCTCAAAACTTTACTGAGCACACTCTCTGTGCTGAGGGTATGGCAGAACATCTCTTTCCCCAAGGGTCTTACATGTGAGTCAGCTAAGGCATAATGCAAACAAAAGCAACCACAAGTCATATCAAAAAGTGAAAATGCTACAAAAAAGAATAAAATAGGGTAAAAGTATAAGTGGAGTGAAGAAGCAAGGAAGAAAACCACACAGCTCCGTGGGAGTGAGAGCAAGAGGCGCCAAGGCCCTGACAGAGGAGAAGCCAGTGTGACTGCAGCAGGTCAGGCCAAGGCGAGAGGGGAAGAGATGAAGTCAGAGGCAGTGAAGGGCCCGACTATCTGGCAGTTGCAGGCTCCATCTGATCCAACTTAGGAATCTGTCTTTCCAGACTACATTTTCTTAATAGATTCTTGGTTACTGAAGAAGCATCAAAATTAGGATGAATGAGCATGAGGTGTCTTTTGGGCCTGACATACAAATGCTTGAACAAAGGGCCTTTCTCTTCAGACCCCACGTGGACATCTGTCTTTCACAGCTTCTCTTCCTTTCTCCTTTCTTAGCACTGTTTCTAGCTAAGGCTGTTCAGGGAAAGGGAGACTTCCCACGTCAGGAACAGAAAGTGCCAGACTTCTCTGGCAACAGGCCTCCTCCCACGCAGCAGACATCTCCAGGGAGAGTGGTGAGGCAAGCGGGAGGCGGATGCCATGCCAAGGATGGCCTTGCAAAGCTGCCCCTGCCCTTCCTGGGACAGGACTCATCGTCTAGTGGTGCCAAGCCTTTCAGATGTTGGAGGGTTATTCTCTGGAAGCAAGGACATGATTTGGGATTTGGTGACCCTCAGAAAGGATGTGCTCTTGGGGTAAACTCACGCCTCTCACTTGCTCTTGGGAACTCTTTCACCATGCATCTGTGGGGCAGAATCACCAAAAGACTGGCTGAGTTTGAATGTTGAAGTAAATTATTGGTCTATTTGTTTATTTCAAGAGTTGAGAATCCGAGGGAGAAAGGAACTTTTTTTAATAACTATGAATTAACATGCAGAATGAGAAAGAGCCTCTACTTACAGACAGAAAACTCAGGCAACATTGTTTAGTCAAAAAATAGAGTTTATGATTTCTGTTTTTCATTATAGTTTGGAGGACAAAACACTGGCCTGAGAGTTCTGTTTTAATGAGGAATAAAGACCTTTGAAGGAAATGGGCATTATGATCTCTCCAGTGATTTGTTGTTTTTCTAATAAGATAAGAACTACTGTTCTGTCTTTCTACTTAAATGCGTATGAGAGGTCAAAACTCATCAAAGTGGTATAGCGAGGCCCAAGAAGTTCAGTGAACCCTAAAAAGGAATGGAAAACAATGATGGATGCTGGTGTTTGAATTTCTCCATATAAATTTTTAAAAAATCTTTAGAATATATAAAGATGAAAAATAGTACCATGGCTTCAGCATTACTAAGAATCAAAGAATACTGCAAGCTCAAACTATGAGCAAGAAGAAGCATGGACCCAATCCAGGGCAGTGGCCTTTCGCCTGCTGTTTCAAGCCTGTGAGTGTGGGAAGTGGAGTAGGAAACTATGAAGACTGTATGAAAAAAGTGTTAAAGACACACATGAAGGGTGGGCCAGATAGCTCAGTAGACTAGAGTGCCTGCTTAGGCAAAAGCGCAGAGGCTGGGATTTGATCCCCAGCATGCAGTGCCAGCCCCACCCCTGAGGCACGTGGAGATGGTGATTGAGACTGGGCATGGTGGCGCATGCCTGTAATTCCAGTGCATGCGAGAATGAAAACAGGAGGATCACTATGAGTCTGATCTACATAGTGAGACCCTATAGACCCTGTACTAAATGCACACACACACACACACACACACACACACACACACACGACCCACATGAAGCTTGGATGGTGTCAATAGAAAGTCTGCCATCGTAGAGACAGGACTTGGAATTGGGTGGTTCATCAGCCCCAGGGAGATGAATTGGAAGTGAATGAAACCAGAAGCAGTAGCTATGGAGAATCAGTAGTTGTTGGAGACAAAGAGAATGGAGGAGTGCTGGTGTTCCTTGGAGACACAGCAATAAGATGAAAGAAGCAAAGAAGATAAATTAGAAGTTCTGTGGAAAATGAAGAGACATAGGAGCCCCTTTCCTTTTTCCTGCCTTCACCATTCCATACCATCCATATGAGGGAATGCACAGAGAAAGACAGAACAGACAGCAGTTAAGGAACTTCATACTGGAAACTCTATACAAAATAAATAGGGATAAAGAATAAGCTGTCATGTCCAGACAACACTGCTGTTGAAGAAACTGTGAATCTCAGCACTTAAGCTGAAGAAAACATTTCTCCTTTCTCCAAAAAACTCCAATACAAATGGACTCTAAATAAAAGAAAAGGAGGAGCTAAAATGGTAGTTGTTGAATTTAGGAAGGATGTAAGAGGAAAAAAAAGCATACAAGAGATGTAAACTAAATTATAAATTGCAAGGCAGAATAAATTTGAATGGGAATTTAATAACAAGCATTAATGAAAATAAGGGGGAAAATCAAAGGGAACAAAAATGGGACAATGAAGTTACAAGGCGCAGAGGAAAGAGATTGAAATGTAAGACAGGCAAAAGATGCTTCACTGGAGTCTTAGCAAAACAAGGGAGTGGGATTAGGACTTAATATTGCAAACCAAGAGAACTTTACAGAAATAAATCAAGAAATAACTCTTCGAGTAAAAGGATCACTTCCAAAAATGGACTGGTGATAATCATCTCTGAGATATTTCTTAGCAACACAGATAGACTTTAAAAAGAAAGAAGAAAAATCTGCAGGGCCTCCTGAAGGAAATGGGAAATAATAATAAAAAAAAAAAGAGGAGTAAACTGTCATCAGATTTCTCAAAATAGCATTAAAGGTACAATAATATCTTTTGCTGGGGAGATAGCTCAGTTGAATAAGCGCTTGCCTGGCAAGTGCAAGGGCCTGAGTTCAATCCCTGGCTCCACAAAACAAAACAAAAAATAATAATATTATCTTCAAGCAACTTAGAAAAGAGATAAGGACTTTATACCAGGCACACTATTCTTCAGGGATCAAGAATATAGAAAAGCAGTTTTGAGTATACAAGAACTCAAGAATACTGTACAAAATTTAAAAATTTTCTCTAAATAATAAAAAAATTCAAAAAAGGAAAAAGAAGGTATACCAATAAACAAATGAACTTAGTTATTTTGTTTTGTTTGGTTGGTTTTTTTTTTTTTTTTACAGACCCAGGGATTGAACTCAGGCCTTTGCGCTTCCCAGGGAAGTGCTTTTTTTTTTTTTTT
>NW_004524596.1:6898087-6973216 GCF_000260255.1 Octodon degus | reverse complement strand
GGCCCAAGGGGGTGGGAGAGGGTCCGGCCCACGCTGCGCCTGGGCTGGGACTGGTCCCGCCAGCGCAGGTTAGCAGGAAGCTCTCCACACACTCACCAGACCTGGGCTAGGACTGGGGAAGTGCTTATTCTACTGAGTTATCTCCTCAGCCCTCTTCTTTTCATTTTTCAAACTTAGTAAATATGACAAAATGCTTGCAGCAACAACAACTTAAACTTAATATGATAAAATTGGATCCAAAAAGAACAATCACTTCAATAAATACAGGATAGGATAATTTACTCATTAAGAGAAAAATAAATGACATTTACAAAGTATTAGGGCTTGGCTTAGATGTTTCCTCAAGGCTTCATGCAGTCATAGGTGGGACTGGATCTAGGGTGTGCCATGCTGGAATTAATTCATGGTGCAGTGCTAGATTACAGGGAGCTGGGATTAAGGGTGTGAGTGCGACCTGCCCTGAGTAGCCTGGATAACATAAAAGGGGCAGAAAGATGCTGTGAATGTTTCTTGCTTGTTTTGCTATCTTCTACCTGCCATGAACTCTTTCTCCTCTGCAATGCCGGCCTGCCTTGTTCCACCCTGCCTGGGAGCCAGCCGAGCATGGACTGAAACCTCTACAAACTGTGAGCTAAATAAGCCTTTCCTTCCTTAATCCTGGGTGTCAGGTATTTTGTCTCAGCAGTGAGATGATTAACTAAGACCCAGAGTAACAGGGGCTAGACTGACCCTCCAGTCTTTAGTTATTGGAATACTAAAATAAAAACATATGAAATAAATATTTTCAAGCACAAGACAAGGAAGTGAAGTTATTAAGGAGAGAAAAATGAGGGGACCCCTGGGACCCCTTCTGCTCCTCCTAGAGGTGGTTTACACTTCCAGGCAGGGGAAAGAAGAGCCAACAGAAAGCCAACAGAGAGCTCTGCCACGTTGCTGGCATGAGCAGACAGAGACTGAAATTTGGCCAAAACTGAAATTTGGCCAAACCAAGGAATAGTACCAGACATTAAAAACAGCAACAAAACTATATTTTACAATGATTTGTTTTTCAAATCAGAGCAATATAACTTTAAAGATATATGCTACCAATAATGGATCTTCAAAATCCATGAGGCAAACCTGACAACTTAAAGAAGTAGACACAAGGAAGAAGGGAGACCCAGGAGTGAGAGAGAATCCCAAGGTGCAGGCCACAGAGCCCAGGCGATGTTCTGCCTTGTAGTAGTAGGTATTGAAGACTTTAGTTCCTGATTACCCTCATGGCAGTGTAGATGGTGACAGTGGCCAGGTCAAGTGGCAGTGACTCTGGGGGCCTTATGATGCATGTCATCTGCCTCTGAAATAGTGAACAACCTCAGGGGGTGCCACCCGGAAGAGCATGCCCATGGCACATGGGTTCCTGTGCCCAGGAACTCCATCCTTCCTTCTGCGGAAGGCATCATTAAAGGCATCCACTGGGAGGATAGGACTTTCCTAAAAACTCTCAAAGCCTGATATAGGAAGAGGAGATTTGAAGATGGTGATAACAGATAACAGACATTTGCTTTCCATACCAGAGACGTACTTGTGTCCCTGTGTTTATCTTGGCACTGTTCATAGTAGCCAAGGAATGGAATCAGACCAGATGTCCATCAACAAAGAAAAGATAAATAAAATGTGATATAGATGGTGTTATTCAGCCACATGGAAGAATGAAATAGGGTCATTCGCAGGAAGACGGATGGGACTGGAGATAATTGCATTAAGTGGAATGCACCAGACTTGGACACACGATGCATGTTTGCTATCACATGTAGAATCCAAGAAAAAAATGATATGAAAGTAGAAAGTGACCTACAAGAATAGGGGAAGGGGACCAAAGGGCAGGAGGAGGGGTAAGGGAAGGCAATAGGAAGGATGGTTATGACCAAAGTAGTTATATCCATGCATGGAAATGTCACGATGAAACTCATTAATTTCTACAATGAATATGAACTGATTATTATAATAATGAAAAGATTTTGCCGTCAGGAGGGTAGCTACATGAGGCAGAACCTGAACACATTCTTCATAACGTGTTTTTGTATTTGGTGTCCAAGGACTGGTAAGTGGCATCAGGCTCATATTTGTTAAAAATTTCAGAGACCCCTTGAAGGACAGTTTAGGGACACACCCTACACTGCGGATTATGAAAGCTAAGGGAAAAGTTCTCGTGCCATGGAAGACACACGTGAGCTCACCTCCAGGGCTCAAGCAGATCTTCACCAGGCTCTGCCTTTGCCCTCCTTTGATCTCCCCCAAATCAGATGTCTGAGTAAACAGTTTCCAGGCCCCACATTTTCAGTGTAATTGGTCTTAAACCGAGAGGGTGAATTTTCTTTTCTGAAAGCACAGAAACCATATTCGCCCATGTGTTTACAAAGAACATTAAAAAAAAAAAAAAAGATTTGAAGATGAAATCCTGCCACAAATAAAAGAGTTCACTGTTTAGTTCTTTACAAAACAGAAATATTAAGTGGAAGTGGTAGGCTTCCACACAGTTCAAGTTTGACTTAGAAAATGAAAACAGCTCTGGGAAAGAACTCGTCTTCCACTCACACAACCATCTGGCCAGTCTCACAGCACAGCGGTTGTAGATGAGGGCTCACCCACAGGAATGACACCAAAGCGATCAGGCAGCTGCACCAATCACCTACCATGTCCAGCTGGCTGCTGGTCACTTTATAATAAGCCTCTTGCAATTCTGAGGAGCAGGTATTACTTTTGATAGATGAGAATATTAACAATCAACAGTAAGTAGGGCATTTCATGTTAAGTGGCAGAACCAAGCTGTGAGCATGTTTGATCCCAAGGCAGTGCGTCTCTGCTGCTTTTCTGGTCATTGTTTTCTCCCCTCATTCCTTTCTTCCACAGCCCAGAATAGTGGCCAGCTTTGAGCTAACAACTTCAAATGTGGAATTTCCAAATATTAACTGAATTGTGCACCTGTAGCTAATCCCATGAAAGAGATTAGTGAATAGCTCTGAAGAATAAAGAGTTCCAGAAAGGCAAAACCCACTTGCCTCCCACAGATGGTCATTCAGTGAGATTCCACTAGAGGCTTTGGAGTTCAGTCGCTGAGCTTTCTGAAATCCTCACTGATATTTTTAGGTTTTAACAACTGCAGCACACTGAGACGGGTCAGGTATCAGGCAATTGGGAAGGGGTTCTTCTTCCACAACTTGTAGAGAGGGAGTTGGGGAAGAATAGAGGACCTCAGCAGGAAAGCCATCCAGCCTGAGCCCCAGAATCTAGCTCCATCGTGTCTCGATTGAGCCCAAAGGGTGCTGGGGGTCAGGCCCTGGACAGCCTCGAGAGCGTACTCCAAATCCATTTCCTCCCTGGACATTTCTAATTTCCTTCAGTTTCGTAATGCCATCATGCAGAGAGTGCATAAGCATACCCTGACAGCAAATGCCACATTCTAAAAAGATCACCTAAAAACCCATGTTCTTTTAGAAGCCCAAAGACATTGGAATAGAAGGCACTAGAAGGAAGATCTTTAAAAGAAGCTGTAATGGTTGATGTACTGCGTCAACTTGAAGTTTAACTGAGCGACTCAGCAGGGGGCCAGGGGCCTCACTTTGTAAGATCCTGAGCCTGTGCAAGAGGAGGGCATGGAAATGGTGTGAGGGAATGCCCACTCTCCCTAGCATGGGTAGCCCACGTACAGCATAAAGGAGGAAAAGAGGCTTGTTCTCACCCTTTTTGTGCTCTTGCTGCTTTTGCTGTCTTCTGTTGCCTTGAGGTGTTTTCCCTCTGCCATGATACTCTCCCTGCCTTTGAGCTAGCTGGCTATTGACTGAAACCTCTTTTCTTTCCTTAATTATGGGCATCAGGTATGTTGTCACAGCTATGAGAGAAAAGCAAGGAAGACAGAAGCTCAACAATTGCATCATTTAAAGGAAACATTTGACACTCTATAGGTCCTGGAATAAGGTGCCTGGACTCGGCACTATAATAATTGCATTTTGCCTGGTCTGTCTGCCTGATATCTTGATGTCCTCAGTTTATGGAGATCTGCTGAATTTTGAAGGCGACTGCCATTCCTGACTCTTCCATGTGGACATCAGTCGGTGTCTTTGGGGACCCCAGGCTCTCATCTGGAGAAGATTCTCGGAACAGCCTCACATTTCTCAGGCACACTGCTGTGTACACATGCTGAATGCTGAGGCCCCCATTGACTTTGTGGTACCCCATCAGCCCACCCTCAGGCCACTGTCTGCCCTGGCCTCCACCCAGCTCTGACAGAGGCTCCACTATGTGTACCACAAGCCAGACAGGCCCCGGGAGTCTGGCAACGTGTCCTGCGTACATAACTTTTGCGTCAGTAGCACCCACCCATACCCCCACGCCCAACATCTGCAATGTTTTGGAGCCTCCTAATGAACAAATGTTTCTTACATATGCATAATCATGGCTAATTCATGCTCTAAGACAGCTTATTTTATGTATTTTTCAATTTGTTCTCCCACTAGATGGTCACCAGAGCCCTGCTGCAGCTGCCTACATCTACTGCATCAGGAGGGCAGCCAGCCAGGGGAAGGACGAGTCCGTGTATTGTTGTCTTGGGTTCAGCACAAACAGTACTTTCAAAATAAATAATGAGCTTGAAAATGAACTCAGAGACCAACTTACAACCTCTTTCATCTCTCCTTGAACATTACGAAGGCTCACGGTATTTATCGCAACCCTTATATGCTCCTTGCTTGAATGCCGTTTCTGCAATCCATTTGAGAATGGAGCACGTTGATCTCTGGGTAATTTTCAGTTTTAGTTGCAGGAACTTCCCTATGTTATAATCATTCCTTGGTATCTACCAAAGATTGGTTCTAGAACCCTCTCCCTGGGTGCTCAAATCTGTGGATGTTCAAGTCCTTTATATAAAGCAGTATAGTATTTGTACAGAATTCATGTACATCCTCCTGTACATTTAAAATCATCTATAGATTACTTGTAATTCCTAATAAATGTAAATACTGGATAAATATATAGCTAAAATAGATATATAGCTGGATAGCTATATAGCTCATGAAATGACAAGAAAGAGTCTACACATATTTAATGCAATTTTTTTTTGTTTCCTCATATTTTTAATCCATGGTTGATTCACTTCTTGGCTATAGAACAGGTAAATATAGAGGGCCAGCTGTGATAATGAAATTTGGCAAAAACTTGCTAAAATGTCTTGGCATTCTTTAAGAATAACAGGCTGGCCTGAATGCTGGCTATTGCTAACTAGTTGCTCTTTAGAACTTGTGTGAACCCTGGGAGAAGGGCTTTAACCAGGGAATGTTCAGACAGTCATGAGAAAGGCAGCCCCAGAACAGGTCTACACAGAGTGCAGGAGACAAGTCCTAGGACTTCTGGGCATTGGTGAGCAGTGCTAGGGTCAGGCAGGTTGAAAGGGAGGTACAAGAAAGAACAGTTACCTGTGTGCAGCACAGCCAAGATCACACTTCTGTTGCCTGAGGCTCTGGTCTGGCAGGTGAAGCTCATATCTCTTCACTTTTAGAGGATAATAATTTGCACTTGGTGACAGAGTGAAGCACTGTGACATTTGAAACTCAGTACCAATGTCACCCAATGCTCTTTTTTCTGTATTATCCATATCCCAAGGATTCAAACGACTGCCTTCCCTCATGGCTACTGCCATGCCCACCCCCAAGCCAGAGGCTCTTGCTTCAAGCCACAGAAGTGAGGATACTGTGATCTGCTATTTGCCATTGGGGAGGTTGGGGGCCCTGGGGAGTACCTGAAACTCATTCTCTGTCAACCCAGTAGTCCTTTTCTCTCTGGAGGCAGCATGTGGCCTGGGCCCAAGACCTTCTTAGAACCTGAGGATAGAAACCCACATACATAGGCATCTAGGAGGCATGCAAGACCAAACATGCAAGATTCATCTTCCTTTATTTTTTGGACCAATGATCAAGCATGGAACTAGCAAGCAAACTAAGGTCTGTAGGTCAACATTTGCATTGTGATCTTTTTTTTCCCATAATTTCATTGAGAGACATATAGCAATGAGACAGTTTCAAATCAAATTGGTATGACAGTTTCAATAATTAGCATGTTGCATACTCTCTTCTTAGTGGTTATTTGCTGTACAAGATGCAGACATGATATCCTATTTACAAACACTATTACAACAAATCCCTCTATTTATTAAGAGAATATAACTATATATCTATTCTAACCATTCTGAATACAAGGATACAAAATGGACATTCATCTGTATCCCCTTTTTTGTTTAGTTCTGTCATTTGAATATTATAGGTGTGTTAACTCAGCAAAATATTCTAAAAGAGCCCAGTAGTCCATAATAGTATTGGGTCTTCCTCTTGCCTGGAAGTGTCAGAAATTGTTGACCTGAGCCCCCTATACAGCTCAACATAACACCATGGCTTTACTTCTTTTTTTTTTTTAATGTTTCCTTTATTTATTTATTCTTTTTTTTATGGTCAGCTCATCCCACCCTGGGGGCAAGGCTGGCATGGCATGTGGTGCTGGGGATCGAACCGAGGTCCCTGCATGCTTGCCTAAGCTTGCCTAAGCAGGTGCTTTAGACCACTGAGCTATCCCACCAGCCCGGCTTTACTTCTTATACTTCATTTTTATACTTTTCTGCTGGATGGTTAAGATCAAGATAAAGCAAGACCTATGCAACAAGAGTTGTAGCTTTTGGGTCTGACAAGGTCAGTCAAATCCCCTCAGGATGCATTGTGATCTTAATGGCTGCTTCTAAGTGACAGTTGAGTGGCCAGCTGTACAAAATAGGTTTCTCTTCTCAAAAGTCATGTTCTTTATATTACACCGATCCTATAAAAGAATCTGGGCAGCAACTCTTAGATTCAACTTTTTCCTGCTTAGTGCTACCACCAAACTCCCCTAGCCATATAATAAGCATAATTTACAGTGGAAGAAAAAACCGGAAATGGCCCAGAAGAACCTTTCTTGTATCTTTCGTATCCTTCTCTCCATGGTGATCTGCATGGTAGTAAGTTGCCTTACAGGACAGTCTCTATGTTTCCAGGTGTTCTCTGGACCATGACTGTGCAAGTTACTCATCCTTCTCCATCTGTAGCTCATCTTCTTTTTCTCGCCCCAGTTTCCACAAGGACACACTCTTAGATCAACGTTTCCCCTAAGGGACGCAACCACAGCCCATCTCTAAAAGGTTTGGGATGTGCCATACATCCAACCTTGGAAAAAAAAAAGCTAGCTGGAGACAAAGGGCAAGCCTGAAGGGGCACAGAAATTCAGGGCAACTTGGGCCTGGGATCTGGGCAGGCTGCAGCCGTTATTTCTTCTGTTCCTTATTCTAAAACTTCACCTTGCAGCTGCTCCTGAGGGTCAATCCCATGATCTCTGCCCCTGGCCAGACAACTGAATCAAGACTAGATACTCTATCCCTTTGTACCATCAGACCTCTTTGTCGAATTCGGGGTTGGGTTACTGAATTGTCTTGAATGTGCCGTGTCTATGAGATCTTGTGGCCCCAAATCTAAGGCCAGTGGTGCACACACAAGGAGTGGACTGAGGGAGAAGTAGGAGCAGATGATCGGAGACTAAGGCAGGAAGGAGACATGGAGGATGGAGAGCTGCCACCAGGGATGCCAGCTGTTCAGGTCCCATGTCTCATTCCCTAAGCTTGTTTTCATAGCATCCCTGTATAACTGTGCAAGTAATTCTTACTTACATAAGTTAGTCTGTGGGAGCTTTTGGTCTCAGCAATTGAATCCTCCCTTAACCTAAGACGAAACAGCTGGGGTGGAGGTGGAAAAGGAAGGACAATAAGGGAGCCAGGAGGACTTTTTTTGGAGAAAGCAAATCTTGCAGCCCAAGCCTTTGTACAGTATCCATTCCTTCCGCAGTTTATAAGATAGTCTTGTTTCAAGTGTGTCAGTTTGCCCCAGGCTCTGTGTTTAGACAAGTGTGGCTTGCTTTAAATATATTATATTATCACTGGGAATATATGATATACAATATTATATTTTTAAAAATATATGATATTACCATTGGCAATACCTTCCCTCCCAAAAATACAAATCTGAAAAACCTTAAAGAAAAAAAAAATTGGACAGCTAAGACTATCCTAAATTTTAAATTGTCTCTGGCAGAAGATACTGCAGACAAAACTGCAAGGGAGCACTTGTGTCTAGGTGACAGCAGGGGAAGCCTTGGTCGCTGAGAGCCACCTCCCCTGCTCATCAGGCACTCACTTGAGACCATCAGGCAGGCCCAAGCCTGGCTTTGCAGCTACTGTGACAATTCATGGTGTTGTAACTGCTGGCAGCAAGACCACGACCTCTTGCTGTCCCCAAATGAGGAAACGAAAGAGAAGAAAGAGGAAATAGGATGGAAGGAAAGATGGGCGAGGACAGAGGGAACAAGAGACACTGAGAAAGATGAAAATGAGATGAACTGTTTCTGTCGTCTCTGGACAGTGCTTCATGCTGTCCTAGCGATGCATAAACTCACTGATGCTGTCATCTTAATCAAGGACTTGCAGTAAAGAGGAGTTGTGGAATTCCACATTAAGTGAGTGGTCCTAGGGTGGCTCAAGATTCAAACCCATATTCCCATCCTATTGGGAGCAATTCTATGCTTAGACAATTTACATCAATCCGTGGATTAACCAAAAAGCTTCCGAATAGATTATTTTTAAATTTTGAATTTCCTTCCCTTTTTACTATTTCCTTTTCCCCTAAATAAGATCCCTTTTATTTTTACCACCCACTAGAATGGACAATTGAAATTAAGTTCTTTGACTTAGTAGCTTGCCAAATAATAAACAGCTCTCTCAAACTAAACCACATCTTATCTAGGAAGAGGGCAATAAAATTAATGATTTATGTAGCCAAGAGTGCAGTAAGACGTTTTTATAGCGTTACAGATGGTTTTCCAAATTACAGAGCAGCTTTATTGCTTTCTGTATATCTCAATTTCTCAGTCCTTAATGTGAAAATAATCTTTAACATTCCTTTCCAGTCACTTCTCTCGTGACTTAGAGAAGAGAGGCAAATGGTGAAGTCATCTCCTTTTTTCATCCCATGGAAGCTAATGTAATGAGATAGCGAGGCGAATAGTAATGTTTATGGGGAAGTGATTCAGCCCAGAGAAGACCTGACTCCATGCAGTATCCAGCTGCATAAGAGGAGATGGCACATGCAGAGTACTATAGGTAAGGTATGCATTTGACATCTTTTTTAAAATTAATTTTATTGAGAAATAAATAGCAATGAGACAGTTTCAAAACCGAGTAGTAGGACAGTAGTAGGATCAATAATTAATACATTGCATATTGTCGTCACTGTAGTGGTTATTCATAGTACAAGATGCAGACAGGCTATCTTGTCCAAACACTATTAGTAGAAATCTTTCTTCTCCTTGAATTAAGACGAAGTGGTGGTATGTCTATACTAACTATTTTGTATATACAGATACAAAATGGTCCTTCATGTGTATCCCCTTTTTTTGTTTAGTTTTGTCAGAGAAGGGTATTCCATTGCCATTTAAATATTGTAGGTGTGTGAATTCAGCAAAATAATCCAATATAATCCAGTAGTTCATAATAGTAGTGGGTTATCCATAAGACTGGCGATGTCTGAAGTTGCTGACTTGAGCCTTTTATAGTTCAGCATATTAATATGGCTTTACTTTTTATACTTCATTTTTATACTTTTCTGCTGGATGGTTAAGACCAAGATAAAGCAAGACCTACAAAATGAGAAATGTGGCTTTTATATCTGATAAGGTCAGTCAAATCCCCTCAGGATTTACCCTGAAACCCTGTACTGCAGTTTGTAGATCCTTTGTCAGTGTCAGCCATGCGGATGAGTCACGGCCATTGCTTGACCAATTTGCTTTCTGTGAAAGCCTGAGAGAATGTTTTCTCTCCATGTGACTCTCCTTAGGCACACCCTACATCATCGATCACTTTCTTCTGTGTTTATCTTTAAAATAACCAGTGGATGTACTTACAAGATGGAATAGTAGAGACATGAGATCTGCAAATATGCCTCACTCCTCTTACCAGTTTTTAAAACAAAACTCTTGACTTAAGTTTTCTTTGTCATCCCTTCCTGCCTTGACCTTGGCCATGGCTCAGCACACAGCCGCTGTTCTAGTTTCAGCCCTTGTGTGCCCATTATATCTATTCTGAATGCACCACCCAGGCCCTTCCCCTCCACCCAAGTCAGGAGCAGAGGCAATGCTGAGTGGTGTTGTGAGGCTATGTGAGGAAGCCTGGCTGTGGATGAGTCCTAGCAACTAGTCCTAGGTTGTTATGGAAAACCTTCTCATCTGTAAAATGGGCAGGATGCTCACATACCTGTTCACGGGGATCTTGGGACAATGAGACAGGGTCAGCAGAGTACCTAGCATCCTGCTACATAAAATGAATGGCAACACTAATTTTTATAGCATATTGTGGAAAATGCAGTGGGGTAGACAGAGTAGAATAACTAGTTTAGTGTTTCTCCCAGATGTAACACTCAACTTTTTCTTTTGCTCTTATTTATATTTCTTGCAGGGAGTTTTCTCTTTTAAATTGTGGCTAGGGCCAGTGAGATAGCTCAGCGGTCTAAAGCACCTGCTTGGACTAGCTTAGGCAAAGTGCAGGGACCACACTTAGATCCTCAGCACTACATGCAGTGCCAGCCCTGTCCCCAGGGTGGGTTGAGCTGGCCACAAAAATAAATAAATAAAAATTAAAAAAAAATTATGGCTAAATGGAATTGTTACTTATGAGTGTACAATTTACATAGCTGACTGAACATACTTTTGATAGTTTCATCCTGTTTCAGATTGTTACAAAATTTTTTTTCTTCTGAGATTTTAGCATATTACATTCGAAAAGGCGTATCACTGATACAGGATTTAGACCATGACATGTATCTTCTAAAACCTGTCTGTATAATCTTACATTATAGTGCCATACCCTAGAACTTGGGGAAACCATGTTACTACATCCTAGGGTTCTCCAAAACAGAACATAGTAATTAAATATGTACTGAGCATTGCCTATAGGCAAGTATTAAGTGCTGTTCATAAATTATTTCTTTTAGTTCTCAACATTATGAAACAAATAGCATCATTAGCTAGCTACACTTTACAGAAGTGGAAATGACCCCTTACAGAAGTAGGTCATGGTCCTGCATCCTCCCTTTAAGAGACAATGGAGGCAAAATTTGAACTGAAGACTTCTGAACTAAGGGCCCATGTTTTAGCAGTGTGCTGTGACCTTATGCATCACATGTGGCTGCTGCAGGCCTGCACAGACTGGCCTTGGGCTCTACTGTAGCTCTGGCATCTCACAGCAGCTGGCAGGCTCAGGAGTGCCAAGGCATGAGGTGTACATCTGCTCTGACTCTGAAGCTGGTGAGAAAATGTATGACACATGGAAGAGATGAAGAAAGATTCAGTCAGTTGAAAGTGTATATCAAGAATGTATTTAGATATTTAAAAGCCTATGGGGTCTGATTTTCAAACAAATTCTGCATGCAAAGAAAATGCCATGCATTTCTTTCAGTGGGAATACAAGGCAGTTAGTTCATTTGTTCTTCCTGATCAAATGCTTAGAATTTGCTCAGAAATGACTTTTATTAACTACAAGTGATTAGTATTAAATGTCTCATTTGCCACTTTGTTTCCTGCTTGTCCCTTAAATTCTCATCTGTTTCCCCATCTTTGCCTCTACTCTCACTCTATTGCTTCATGAGAATATAAGCAGCTCCTTCAGAAGTCAAGTCAGATGTTTTCCTCATGGGTTGGGGGGTTCTTTCTTCCCTTCCATGACTGGCTGGGCTTATTACATTTCAGTAATAATTTGGCTAGAGATGTTAGAGAAGAGATGGGTAGTATTTTTTCTAAAGATCCGTCCTATGTATTTACTTTCTCATTGTGGTTTTGTAAGATCTCTCCAGAGCAGAGATCCACGCCAGCACAGTGAACTTGCCCTTCTAAGGTAGCTAGGAGTTAGCAAGTTCACCCGAGTCTGTTTGACCCCAGGACCTGAGCTCTTAGCCACTGTATTATTGTCTTTCTAGCCAAGGTCAGGCTCTTTAAGTTCCTTCAAAATGACTTTCCCCAGGAATGCGGGCAGTCATGGTAGAGCCACTAAGTGTCACCTACTGTAGCTCTTAGAAGTGGTGCCAGATTGTGGCTGGGCTTTCTGTTTCTAGGACAAGGAGAAATGGAGGTGATGTGGAAGATTTCATTTACATAGGCTGAAAGAATGGAAATCCCCAAGATCTAGGAAGACTATGATCAAGTTGAAGGTATTTTATTGTATTTCAGAGCTGAGTTGGGTTTTAAAGATGATGTTTAACCCCTTTATTTGCTATTGAGGAAGTTAAGAATCTGAGAGGTGGATTGCCCACACAAATACAGCCAGTTATAGGCACACCAAGGCTGAAAATTTTGGGTTCACAGTAAACTGGTTTTCCTATTCCAGCTTCATTCTGCTTGGGGTAGGCTTATTTTAAAAATATTTTTAAGTTATTTATTTATTTATTTATTTATTTATTTATTTGGTACAAAGTTTCACTACACAGCTCAGACTTCCCAGCACTGGGATTACAGGGGTGCGCCACCATGCTCGGTTTCAGTGGCTGGCTTGGCACACCCGGGGTTCTGGGGCAAGCACAACATGCTGTACAGGTGATCATTGGAATATAAATTGTTCTTAGCCACACAATTTCATATTGTTCACTTCTGCTAAAAGTAATTATAATGATAAATGCAGAAGTTCTCCAAAATGTATGAGTTCCAAAGTGTTCAGCCTTTTATGAAATTAATGTATAGAATTCCAGGGTCATATTAACTCCACACAAAATTTCCAGAGATCTGGGCAATTTCTTGTAAAAACTTAGTTAAGCACAGATTGCCAAGTGGGGAAAGTCAGGATTTCCCAACAGCTCCTGCTTTCTTGTGCTCTGGGGAATGCAAGCTCCTCAGCTCGCGGCTTTTCCTGCCCACTCCACCAGCAGGCACAGTCAAGTCCCACCAGCCCTTCCATTCTTGCCTTTTTGCTCTCGCTCTCAAAGTTTTACAGTCTTGCCTCAAATTCTCATCTGCTGAGTAGCCTGGCCATGAGAAAATCCCTGGGATTAAGGATTTTTCACATTAGGAGTTTTATCCAGAACTCAGGAAAATTTACTTCCAATCCTGGTGAAAATATCAGCTCGTTAAATTTACTAGTTCTCTAGTCCTCAGAGATAAAATATGGACAGCAACTACTCCTTGCTTATCTTTCAGAGTTGTTACAAAATAACCCTGTTTTGAAAGGTAGAAGTCTTAGAGACAGAATTATGTGGATAAACTAGACCAGGTGAGCCACTCACACTGGGGTTGAGAAAGTAGACACCCAGTGGTTCCATGCTTCCCTCAAGGTCCACAAGGTTCTTGAGGTCCTGATCAGTGACAAAGTCAAAACCCAGTTTCATGTCCTCCCCAGAAATTCCTCGCTAATTCCTATTGTCTGCAACAATAAATACCAGAGTATGCTTACAATATAAATCATGACACAGAGGCAACATGTTATTATTTATGTATCAGTTAATAGGCTGTACATTGACTCACAGCTAATCAAAATGTTATTCCTGCCTTCACATGGCTATAGGTTATTAGGTATTTCTGTCTGAAGACAAATCCTTTCCTGTAAATGCAAAAAAAAAAAAAAAAAGCAGAATGTTTAATCAGAGATATTTAAGCTCACCCTCCTTTAACAGGCATCTCCTTTTTTAAAAAGAAGTATTGTTGAGATTTAGTTTGTGTACTATAAAATATGTTCAGGAGCACAGCTGAGTGGACTTCAGTATATACACTAAAGTACTGTGAGACCATCACTTCTCTAATTCCAGACCATTTTCATCATCCTGTTACTTTTTGAATGTCAGCCTTCTCAGGTTGATGTAGCTCCTCTTGTTTGTCTCTTAATTCAGGCCCCTTGTGTAGCATTTATTTCGACTGAGATGACCAGCTATCCCGAGTTCAGCCTCAATTTGGAGAACGTCATGTCTACTAAAGGTCTGACTACCTCAAGGCTGGACCAGGCAGAAGGGTGAGAGAGACACTAATCCTCAGATTAAGACTTGGCAACTAGAATCGGAATCTGAAAAGCAAAACTCAGCCATCGAGGCTGATTTGCAGGGAGGAAATTTCTTGGGTCAAAGGTCAGGAGATCTTTAAGTGGAAAGCATGGTTGGCTGAAAGGTGGTGGAAAACTGCAGGATCACTGTCTTCTGCCTTGGGGATTTTGTGCACCCTGAGTCATGCCCTAGCCCCACAGTGCCCCCATTTTTGCTTAGTCTAAGTGTCCTGTTTTCCCTGAGCACCACTGTGGCAGATGCCTCAACTTCCCCTCTCATAGTCTATGTCACCTTGTGCCTGCTGTGATTACTCAACAGCCTGCCTGAACTCCTCAGTAGACTGCAAGGTTGGAAGGAGTGGCAGCCCTGCCCTTTTGGTTGCCAACTCACCTTTCATCATCTGGCACCAGGTTCCATAAAGATTTCTTGGGCAAGTTACTAATTTGACCACGTGGATGCATTTCTCTTTATGTATTTCTCAAATACTACAATTAAAATTGAGTACTACAACTATCAAGCACCTCACGGTTCTTCACAAACCAGTGACAGTCTTGGAGCAGAGCTACTTTCTTACAGCTTTCTTGAAAGAGTCCCTGTTCTGGTCCAAAGACCAAGACAGAAAAATATCTCTATCCTTGTCTCTATAATGACCCTTCAGAGATTTGAAATGAATCTCTGTATCTTTTATTTTGGGGTTAACCATTTGTATTCCCTTCAAAAATTATGCATAAAATATGCACTGCAGAAACTCATTCAATACATATTTTTAAGCAGATTCTTTGTGTAAGGAAGACACTGTGCAGGGTGCAGTGGCAACAAGAGAGGGCCTGATAAAATCTGTGACCTAAAGGTGTCTTCAGTCTGTCCTGGCCATCTGCCCCATTCTTTGATCTTTCTTTAAAGGGTTAATATCCCTTTCCAAATGTAGTTTCCAGAACTTGATATTATATTCCCAAGTGGTCTGATCTGCAAGCTTTAGAAGGACTATGACTCATGATATGAAAGCTGTGTTTCCAAGAAGTTTTGAACATTTGTTTTATTCTTTAGGATTCATTCACTCTGTGTGTGTGTGTGTGTATGTGTGTGTGTATGTATGTGTGTGTGTATGCACACACATGATAAGAAGACATTTTGTCAAATCTTTTAAAGATTGTCTTTTCTTTTTTATTAAGCCAAATGTGTAGTAGTATTTGTAGTGGTGAAAGTTTAAATCAAATATATCTTTATCCTGATCCCCTTCCCCCAAAACATAGTAACTCTTAAAAAGAAGCAGAATGCAATCTGTATCACAGTGAACTCAAAAGGACTGGTGGGTTTAAAGACAAAGACAGGCCAGGACATTGCACATTGTCATTAACAGTTCTTTATGGTGCTTCCGAAAATAATTGCAGGGGAAGGGTGGGTATCTGGGATGTGAATAAAGCTGATTCTAATTATGGAAAGGCTGTTTGTTTTCAAAGCAGAGTAGACACTGGGGTGTCTTCAGATGTGGTCTCTTTTTGTTGTACTTGCTTGGGACCTGCAGCCTCCCCACTTCACCTATTCGGAGCATGTTGCGGGAGCACCTCTCATCTTCACTTCTGACCCCAATACTGTTGTTGATCCTTAATTTCTTTCGGAAGTTTTTTACTTTCGGGTTTTGCTTTCAAGATTAAATGAGAATATTTCTGGTTATGCTGTCTCTAGGTACTTTCCGTATGCTCAGGAGACAGAATCTTGAGAGGTCAGCAGAAAGGAAAGTGCTATTCCGCGGTGACAACTGGGATAAATGTGGGAGAAGTCTGCCAGATGTGGGTGGTCAGGCTACCCAGGAAAGGTTCCAGAAAAAACAGAGTGCGTGAGAGTCCCTCCGTTCTCTATGCCTAATGTAACTTGGAGAAAGAGATGTGCTAAATATTTAGAAACTGGAAATTTTGCTGTTTCATAATTTGAAATAATTTTTCTTGACCCAACATCTCTACAGTCAACCAATTTTAGTCTGCTGAATTTATTAGTTACATTTAAGTATCATTAATTGGGGCCATTTATTAGGTACCACAATATATGCCAGAAACTTTAAACTTCAGAGGGGAAAATCACCATGTTCTTCAGTGTTTTCTTAAGAATCTTAGTCTTCTGCTCTCCACATGATCCCTCAAGCTCATATTGGACTTTCCTGACTACCACAAATACTGTGATCACTCCTGGAGGGAAGAAATGTAGGACCCTCTCTAGAGGTCTTCCTGGGCGAAGGCTTCCAAGGAGGCTGCTGCCGTGGCCCCCAGACTCTGTTTGCAGGAGCACCCCACCCCAGAACCTCACGGTATCTCCAGCTGTGTCTGGAGAGTCAGCATTCTTCATGAAAACAGAGGTTAACATTTTATTTTGATCATAACATTTCTCACCAAATAAATTCTTCATTGTGTATTCTTGCCAAAGAACGAACAGAGACAAATACAAAGAAGGAAATTAATCTGTAATTCCACTATGCTGGGGCAGTTACGGGTAAAATGTTGGATTCATCTCTTTATCAAATCTGGTTTTGTAACAAGACTTTTGTAGTCTATTTTTCATGTAACAATAGTGTGGACATTTCTGTTACTTTTTCTTGTACAATTTAATTATAATAGTTGCAGGATAGTCCATTACATTTATGTACTATCATTGATTTAACCAACTGTATGCTATTGGACTTTCATGTTATTCCCATTTTTTCACAGATGTGCCCATATGTCTATCTTTTGTTGTCTATCTGTGATATCAAACTCCATATATAGACAAAAATACAGGCTATATATCTATTTATAGATAGATAAATATATGTTTAGTTTTTCTTTCTTGGGTCCTGCATCTTCCCCCCTTTACCTATCAGAAACATGTTGGGGTAGGCCAAAAGTTGAAATCATACATAGAAGTGTATATATATATATATATATATATATATATCCATATTGACATACATATGTACTCTTTTCTATAACTCTTTTTTCTTATTCATTAATATTTTCTTATAATAATCTCTGAAATAGACTTTCTTGGTAAAAGATAGGCCAAAATATAAATCTTTTGAAAGGTATATAAAGAAGTTCTAGATTCTAAGTGGTAAGCCTTTGTCACAAGCTCTAGTGGCCTGGATAGCCCTGAGCTAATGAATTACTCCATCTATTAAATGGGGAACATGGTCACACATCTCATCGTATTTCAAAAGACGCCTCTGAAATGCGTGTGGGAATGCTATTAAAATGCAGCAAGTGAGGGGCTCAGATGGTTGTTGGCCCAGCAGGCTCCTTCATCATTCAAAAAAAAGCTGATTTCCCCCCCGCAATTTTTACTTTTCCTCCATTGCAGTCCCTGTACGTATGGGTAGCTCTAAGTCACTGAAGCATCATCTTATCACCCTGCCAATAGTAGGTACATGAATAAGCATAAGAAAAAGTTTTAGTTTAATGAAATTCAAGAGGAAGTTTTGGCATCTGGAAAATTCCCCACCCTTAAGCAACAGTCATAGGAAGAGAGTGTCTACTTGGACACTGTCATTTGGAAAGGTTATATTTGGCCATATGACTGCAATACCCATGTTAGCTCCAGCCTGAGATTCATTTTGTAGACAAGGAAATTGGGCCTCAGAAAGTTATGATTCAATGCAGAGTCCATGACAGTGTGGTGCTCCCCAGAAGCAGCTGCAGGACCCCCCCACACACAGTGGCCCCCCCACTTCTGCCATATCTCAATGGGCAAAAGATAGCCCAAATGTGTCATAATTGGTCCTTTGTGTCCTTTGTTTTCTTGTAGATCAAAGCTCCCCATCTGCAGCAAGAATCTGATGGCAAAGCTCTTATCCCTCAGGGCGGAAGCCTAGACTTCTTTCACTCTTCTCCAGTGATTATTTCTGAATGTCCCCAGGATGGAGTCTCACAGATAACCCACACTTCTCCCACAGCACTCTGAGTCTACACTTCTTGGTCCACCTCTGCTACCTTGACTGTGAATTTTCTGAACTCCTGGGTGCTTCCAAACTCCACTGACCCCATCTCCATTCATCTTCGCTATCATTGTTCGTGTTCTTGGAGCCATTGCCAACTATTTTTGCTCTTGGTCTCCAGGACTGGGGTTCAGAGACCAGTACACAAAATATGCCACTTTGGCCTGCTGGTACTTTGTGTGAAAAGATAGAAGTCTTTTTGTAACCTTCTCTCTATCCTTCTTTCCTCCTATTCCTCTTCCTCACTCCAAGGCAGGCCATGGAAGCTTGAACTCCTCTCACCCAAATCTTGCCCTAAAACCTGGAGATGCCATTTGAACTTTTCCTGATTTACCATGAGAGGCCTGGCTATAAAAAAGTTCTCTGACATATCTATGATAGTAGATCATAAGACAAGACTTTTGCTCCAGAAGGAATGTTGTCCCATTTCCAGGAGGAAAGAAAGCCAAAGAGAGGCCAAGAAGAATATGAACATACAGACCTTGCTGAAGTTCCTTCAATCAATACACCACCGTTGAATCATATCCTTCCCATCACATTTCTCCATGGCTGTCCCCCCAATTTGTTCTAAGATACAATGGACAATTTGGTCTTCATTTCTGACGATGCACATTCTGTGTACAACTTGATTAAATGTTTGTTACGCTTTTCTCTTAACCCATCTCTTGTTATAGGAGTGCCAACTTTAACCCTTATTATAAACAAAGAAAGGCATCACACCTCTGCCCCACACCAGCCATGAAGAGAATTCTTGCTTTCCATTCTGAGTGCGTTCTCCAGGAGACCTGGCTCTCCACTGGGCAATTCTTTGCTCTCTTACCCAGAATGCTCCTCTGCAGAACATTTGGCCAAGGCTGGCTCCAAGAATTAGCTGGTGTGTGGGGTCATACCTTCCTCCAGCATCCAGCATGACCCTCAGTCTGCTCTGCTCGGCTGCTTCTCTGCCTGTGGTATTTCTCAGCAAACTCACTTCTAAATTATCGGATGGGATTAAAACAGGAATTCATCTATGATTAACAGGATAGTGGAGGGGAAGGTATCCATGAACTTTAAAAAACATTACTGTATTTTCAAATTATTATTTAAAATAGCATTTTATGAGACAAAAGCCTCTAATTTGTGTGACTGTGGCAAATGGCTCTGTGACCCCACAGTGATCAAGAACTACTATTGTCTAGCTCGTCTCTGAACTAGTTGACCTCTAAAGCTCCTTAAATTCTAGTGTTCTGTGACCTTGGGATTTTGTAGCATGGTCATATGCCAAAGGTACCAAAAGCAAAATCACTCACGCACTCTTTCAAACTATGCTCTTACATTCTTAAGTGAGTACAGGATGGTCAGTAAGACTTTTGGCCTTATCAGCTCGGGAGATGTTGTGTTACTTTAAAAGAATAAGAAACAATTAAGCCCTGAAAATTTTTTCTGCCAGATGTTAGTATTTTAATCCTGTAACAAGATTATTTATCCCCTTCCCCCTGTACTATAAATACTGGGAAATATTTTATAGAAGCAAGATTTGTGGAAACTAGACTGAATGGAAGGACGATGAAAAAGAATGGTGCTGAGAACATTTGCTTCTCTTACAGTTACTCTTTCATGCAAACAGTAAGAGCCATGGGAAACCCAGTACTGTTGGCATCTCTGTATAGCAGGTACTTCCACAGTTGGCCCCTAGAAGGCATTCTTGGGTTAATAAGAGGCATGAGAAGCAAACTCAGGGGCGTTAGAGGTGAACAGTGGCTAAACTGTCAATTGAACAGGGGTCAAAATCTTCCTATAATACTTATAGTGATCTTTGCATTACTATTAAAACATGATCGAAGTGTAATAGTTACAGGAACTAGTCATCTAAAATACTTACTTGTGGCAAAATACACACGGCATAAAATTTGGTACCTTAATGATTTTATAAGTGTGTAGGTTTTTAAAAAACCAACTGTGCAGCTCAGTAGTGATAAATATATTCAATTTGTTGTGTGACTAATAAGAAAAATATTCTGACATATCTTAAATATAGTTGCTGGCTGGAGGATGCATAGAAGAGAGATTAGAGAAGCTACTCACTTAATTACTTGGGCCAAATCAAGGAAATAAAACAAGAGCAAAAAATTGTTTCATATTCTTGAATGTATGTTGAACCCTGGACTCAGGCCCTCAGGAGGATGATAACCGTGCTGCTAACACATTTCTTACAACCAAGCCCACCACGAAGCAGTAAGTCACCTTGTACTGCCCCTCACCTAGAGCTGACACAGAGTCAGTATGAGCATTTACCCTTTCTTCTCTACAGATTTGGGTTGTAAAGTACTTCGTTTCTAAAGTCCAGTGAACATTTTTCTAATGGCTATCTAGCCATGCTACTGGTGGCTTAGGGAACTCGTTCCAGGATTTATGCTTTCTTTGTGATGACACTTGTTAGGGCTGAACAAGCCCTACTATTTGAAGTTGCTTGGTCTCTAGATTTTTTTTTTTTTAATTTTATGTATTTAGTACAGGGTCTACCATGTCTCACCACACAGATCTGACTCAAGTGATCCACCTGTTTTCAGCCTCCCGAGTGCTGGGATTACGGGTGCATACCACCATGCCCAGTCTAAGTCATTGTCTCAGTGTGCCCTGGGGGCAGAGCCAGCAGGGCACACCCGGAGATTGAACCCCATCACTGAGCCTGCCTAAGCAGGTGCTTTGATCTGCTGAGTTATCTGGCTGGCCCTAGAATTTTTATATAACATAACTTCCAGAAATTTTTTCTTTATCTTGCAAAACTAAAACTCTGTTCCCATTATATAACAGGTCTACAAACTTTCTCCCCTAGTCTCTGGTCACTATCTTTTGGTGTCTACAAACTGGCTGCTATCGCTATAGGTTTCTCATATAGGTGGGAAAGAAAAATAGTTGTTTTGACTGGCTTATTTCACTTTGCATAATATCTTCAAAAGAGATTCATCAATTCTTATTTCAAAGTTATTTTTAATTTTGTCTTCTAAAAATCCAACAGCAAACTGGCAACTAATTTTAAAAAATCAGTGGACCAGTGGACTGCTGTTATGCCCATAGCTTCACAACCCAATGTTCTTGTTCAAACCACCAGAAGCTAAGACCTCCACGCAAAAGCCCTTCCGTAGCTCTCCTTGTAGGCCTCCGTTAAACATACCAGCTGGGCTCCAGTTGACTCAGAAACATGCCCAGAGCGGGATGCAGGACACTCTAGCATCCCACAAAGTTATGCACACTGAAGCCAAACTGAAGAGACAAGCCTGGCACAAACGAGCTCAGGTGTCAAGAAGAGAGTCACACCAGGAGGTCATGGGAGCTGTCTGCTACAGTTTGGGTCTCAATAGTTCTGCATGGGCTGATATGTTTAGGTCATGTTTTCAGCTTATGGCACCATCAGGAGGTGGGGAACATTTGGTAGGTGCAGTCTAGGGGAGGGAAGCAAGGTTACTGAGGGTGTGCCCTTGGGAACACAGCAGAATGCTGGACTCTTCCTTTCTCATTTTGTTTCCCAGCAATACAGCCAACCAACTATGAACTAAAACCTCGGAAACTGAGATGAAGTAAACCTTTCTTTCTCTATTGATTATCTCAGGTATTTTGTGACAGCAACAAATGCTGACTAACATATAACCTTTGTCTTCGTTACTCTTCTCCTATTGCTGGGACAAATACCCGACACCCAAAATGAAGGAAAGAAAGGTTTATTTAGCTCACAGTCACTGGAGGTTTCAGTTCATACTCAGCTGGATCCAAGGCAGAGCAGCAGAAAGCAACGCTTCATAGTGGTGGCAAAGAGCAGAGGCCCAAAGGGAGAGGTAGCAGCAGCTCAAGACAATAGCTTCTGTTCCCTTCTTACATTGTAATGCAAATTACCTGCCCCAGGGCAGGTACAGCACCCACATCCACAGTAATCAATCACAACTCCAGAAGCTGCCCCAAGACTGCATGGGGTAGAGTGTGCCTAAGGAGAGTCACATGGAGAGAAAACATTCTCTCAGGCTTTCACAGAGAGCACATTGGCCAAGCAATGGCTGGGACTCATCCACATGGCTGACATGACAAAAGATCTACAATCTGAGGTACAGGATCTCAGGATAAATTCTGAGGCGATTTGACTGACTTTATCAGACCCAAAAGCTACAACAGATCTTGCTTTATCTTGGTCTTAACCATCCAGCAAAAAAGTATAAAAATGAAGTATAAGAAGTAAAGCCATGGTGTTGAGCTATAGGGGACTCAGGTCAACAATTTTAGACACTGCCAGTCAAGAGGAAGACCCAATACTATTATGGACTACTGGACTCTTTTAGAATATTTTGCTGAGTTAACACACCTATAATATTCAAATGACAGAACTAAACAAAAAAGGGGATACAGATGAATGTCCATTTTGTATCTGTATTCAAAATGGTTAGGATAGATATATAGTTCCATTCTCTTAATAAATAGAGGGATTTGTTGTAATAGTGTTTGTAAATAGGATATCATGTCTGCATCTTGTACAGCACATAACCACTAGGAAGAGAGTATACAATGTGTTAATTATTGAAACTGTCATACTAATTTGATTTGAAACTGTCTCATTGCTATATGTCTCTCAATAAAATTATGGGAAAAAAGACTGCATGAGGCTTTGGGGGCACAACTATAAACCATAACAACCTTGTACTCGAAACCCCATTCTCCACAGCAGAACTTATCTTTTGGATGTGTTTTATGGGGACAGTTTTCATGAACCTCACAGGACTGTGTCAGTTACGAGAGTCACTGCACTTCAGAAGACATAACAATGGTACTTTCTACCTGATAGTGACAGTTGTCCCAAACAAGATAGGACCTACTGATTAAGGACCACTTTTACCTTCTATTATCAGGTTTCCAAAGAACAGAGCCAGGAATTTAGCTGCAAATGAAATACTCACGCAAAACAGGAAAAGATTTGTGTTGCTCTTTAATTCACAGCCCTTCAAACAGCTATGTTACGATTTCTGACAAAACATCTGGTTAAATAGAAAGGACTCAAAAAGGCAAGCTGTTACAAAGAACTAAATTACACAATAAATTTGTCACTTCTTATAGTGGCTTTGATTTTCAAAATTGAGTGAATTTGGAACACTGCCTGGTTACTCTTGAGAAAAACCTTTCCATTTGAAAACTTCCTACAAGAATAAAGTATAATTTGACAGTGGGTTTAAAAACAACTTGGAGGAGGGTTTCTCTCAAAAGCAATTTCTGTGAAGAATACTAGCTGAACGGGAGAGAACAGGTAAAGCGAAGCCTAAATTCCAAGAGGAAGAACGTTGACTGCTGGAAAGATGGTGAGTCATGCAAGAGGGGTAAGAAATAGTTACAAGAGGGGAGCTCTGTATCCTAGCCCTTGCCTGTTGGGCTCTCTCTGTACCTTCTGCTAAGATTCAGACTCCTGAAACACAAATTTGTTCATTATACAATGACCTGTAATGCTTAAGGTGCAAAATCTATAAGTGAGACTTAGACACTAAGGAATAAAGTCTGAGTATGAGGATCATGAAGTCTTAAAGCTGAATAAGATCATTGAAAGAAACAGTTAGTGCCTGTCCTGCCTGATCGATCTCACACACCTATATCTGGTAGTCTGAGCAACTACTTTGAATATAACAATATGCAGTATAATAATGCCTGTAGTCCCAGTGCTGAGAAGGCTGAGAAAGGAGGATCACTGTGAGTCTGAGTTGGAGTAGCAAGATCCTGTACCAAATACAAAGATTAAAAAAAATTTTAAAAACCATTAATTTCCTATCATTTTGTTTTGACATTCTGTATCATTTTTGCTTTTTATTCTCATGAAATAAAATTAAATCTATAGAACACCTAACAAGCTCTTCCTCTTACAAATGAAGAAACTTGTGTCTCAAAGAGAGGGAGGAAGATTAACCACATCTCATGGATTGACAGTAATAGTGCTATGATTAGGACCTCAGATGCCAGACAGCATGCCATCAAACATGACATTCTTTCCAAAGAGCAGGAAGGGGAAGCATGTAAAAGGGAAGAAAGGGGTGCTGACCTATGAAATGGGCAGTAAGTCAGGGTGGGGAAGGCACAAATGCATTTCTTCCAGGCAATGACTACTTCCCTGGTTGCAAATTAGCATTCTTCTTGATGTAGGGTGAAGACTTCACATTGGCAGGGGAGAAAATTTGGGCCAGTTTTTTGATAACTTTAAAAAAGCTTCAATATATTCCTGTAGTCATTTTGCAGCATCACTGTGGTATTTGGGCAAGGGGAAGTCCTGGGAATGGAGGCCAAGGCCTTGTGCTGCATGGGCTTTGAATGGAAAATAGAAACACTGTACCTTCTAAGAGATAATGGCCCTGAGATAGGACCTTTACCCACCTGTCTCTGTCCATTGATCATTTGTAAGGTCAGCTTTTGCCAGAGAAATGGCTTAAATGTCTCATTCCACTTCTTTCTCTTTATTGCCAAGAGGTGGCATTCTCCACACATTACACATTTAATCTAGATGAAAGCATTTTTAGATCTCCACTTACACTAGGAGGGCCACGGTGAGGAAAAGCTTGAAAGGCAGTTGCAAAACCACTGTGAGACTGGGAATAGTTAGAAGATGAAGTGGTTTGTAAGATGTTAGTTTCCTTCTATGAGGGAAGGAAGAGTCAGGAGAAGAGATGGAAGAAGAAAGTTTGGCCTGACCCAAAGAAGGTCCCAAAGGAGCAGCAAAGCTACGAGACGACCCTGCTGGAGTGAATTCAAGAGGAGGTTGTGGCTCAGAGCACACATGTAAATCCCAGTTGGAGGAAGGTCAAGGAGTGAGAAATCAGAAGGGGTGTGCTGTGCTAGCAGATCTGGAATGGAGGAACCACTGGCCTAGCCGAACAAGGCTGGCCCTCCCCTTGAGACCCGGGGTAAGCCACGCAATAGAGCCGAACACACTGTGGGATGTGGGGATCACTGTTGCTATCGTACTGTCCAGGAAACAATTTCCTCAAGCTTCTTCAGGGCATTCTTAAGCTCTGACCTGTAGACAACTAATGAATGCTGAGTTTTGGTTAAGAAAGTATGCTTGCTCTAGGGACACAAAGAACGGGAAGAGTCACAACCATGAGGGGGCGTCATAGGGTCTGGGGAGGCCATGATAGGATGGCATTTGCAAAGAAAAAGGGCCTTTCCCTGGTGTGCGTATGTGTGCATATTCATTTTCCAGGGGCCTCTCCCAAGATCTACCTATATTTGTTTTCTTTTTTATTTTCCAGTTCTGTGACATCTGGCAGTATTCAGGCTCTCCTGCATGCCATGCTAAAACTCTAAAACACTGAGGTGACCCTTGTCACTAAATCATCAGCAGCTGTACCTAGCCTTAAACATCTGTTGTTCATATGAGGATTGAATGCTGCTTGTTAACCAAACACAGATTATTACTAGTAGGCATGTGGTAATAGTCGGAAGGCTCCCAGAGACAACAGCCTGGCTGCTGAGAAGGCACTGGCTCTTACAGAGAATAAGAGCAGAATAGGAAAAGTTTTACCAGACACAAAGGAAAAGGGCACGGGAGGATATAGTCCCTCACACCGAAGTCACATACACTGTCCTTCTTAACCTGCCTGTTACAGAGCTTTAGAGGCAAAGCAGGTCAGGTCTTTTGAGGAAAGGCGCAACTCTGTCAGAAGGAACCGTAACCTCTGATCTTTTTCCACAGGAAACAGAAAACCTTGGTCTCAGGTGCCAGCAGTCCGAGGGTGCTCCTTCAGTGTGATCCTGGGTGCGCAGCAGTCCTAGGCCCCTGCTTTCTGGTGGTGTCCTAAGTTCTATGGAAAGTGGAAACCACCAGCAAGCCCTTCTGTCAAAGGCATCTGAGCAAAGATGAAGGTCAGCAAATCGTGGCGGTCAGCACGGCCTGCACCCCCACCCTACAGGGGAGAGCAAAGGCAGAGTCTCTGGCGATCTCATCCACACTGAGCTGAGAGCGACTTCCTGCCAGAATTTCTCAGGACAAGGTGGTGGTACCATACCAAGACTCCACAGCACTGTGGTCTGAATTTACATCGGATTGGAGAGCTCACCAGAGGCAAAGACTATCCTTGTGGGGATGGAGGGTGTGCCCTAGAGCCTTGATGTACGAGTTAGATGTCTGTGTCTGTCTGCCTATCTGCCTGTCTGCCTGTCTGTCTTCTCTCTCTCTCTCTCCACCTCCCTCTCTCTCTCTTTCTCCCTCTCTTTCTCTTTCTTTATCTCTCCTTATTACAAAGAGGAATCATGCTCTGTATGGTATGTATTTAATCTATATGAAGGCATTTCTGAATCTCCACGTATGCTGCGGAGGCCATCATGAGGGCAAACTTGAAAGGTAGTCACAAATCCACCACCAGACTTAGAACAATTAGATGAAGCGGGGCTTGTGGGAAGTAGCTGGCCCAGGAGAGAAAGAAGAGCCACAGAAGAGAGGGAGGAGGAAAGTTTGGCATGATCTGAAGAAGGTCTCATGTGAGCAGAGGTGAGCACACGCCACACTGATCCCATGTACCTATACCACACATGGGTATGGATGTAAATTTGTGGAGAAGAATTCACAGTCACGGAGCCACTCATCTGCCAAATTTCTCTCATGCTTCCTCAGGATATAGTCGAAACATTCGTTTATTGTTAGGGGGGAGATCAGAAAAACACAGAAAAATGCAAAGAAGGAACAGGAAATAATCCCATTTCCATCAAGAGGCATATTCACCATTCTGCATGTGGAACTCTGGCTTTTGAACTTGGCAGGTTGAGGGGTCCTTATTCCGTCTTCCAGTGTTAGAACTTGACTCCATATATTGTTTTATTTAAGTTAAAGACGTACTGTTAACCTGGCTTAGGTGAAACATGTATTACTCACATTTCTGTGTCCTCCTGTACCCAGTCAGACATTTCCAATATACAACAACCCCGATCAATGTACTTCCTCATGATCTTGGCCAAAGGTGTAAATAAAAATGGTTAGATTTCTAGTCGGGCCCTGGTGTCTTACTGAGAGTGGGCAGGTAGTGGGGAAACAGAACACGGATGCTGAATTCTCTCCCTTGGGAGCGTTTTGGGAAGAAGGGCCATTTCTTTTCCCCTGTGGCTGTGTTGCACTCCATCTCTCTGCTCAGCTATGGCCTGCTGCTTCTCTGGATTCTCTGCAGCATTTCTGGGTGATTCAGAGCATCTTAAAAAGAGAGGTACGGCTCACCCCAGCATGTAGGGAGGCTTGTGCTTCTCCTGAGGGCCTGTCAGCCAGCTTGGACAGTGCTCCCTGAGAAAACCAAAACTGACCTGCATGCAGGGAGGGCTGGGGTGTTGTGGGGAGCCTCAATTTGCTCTTCTTTTCTATTATTTAAAGCCACTGGGAGATTGCCAGTTAAACAGAAGACCCAATGCTATTATAGTCTACTGGACTCTTTTAGAATATTTTGCTGAGTTTACACACCTATAATATTCAATAACGGAACTTAGAAAAAATAGGGTATACAGATGAATGTCCATTTTGTATCTGTGTATTCAAAGTGGTTGGGATAGATATATAGTTGCATTCTCTTAATGAATAGAATGATTTGTTCTAATGGTGTTTGTAAATAGGATCTCAAGTCCACATCTTGTACAGCAATTAACCACTAAGAAGAATATATGCAGTGTGTTATTTGTTGAAACGGTACTTCCGATTTGATTTGAAGCTGTCTCATTGCTGTTTATCAATAAAATTTTGGGAAAAAAACCAAACCACTGGGAGGTGGGGAGGTCATTGCTAGCTCTTTAACTGTGTGAGCACACATATTCTTTAAAGACATGCTTCCTACATTCAAAAGGGGAAATGTTCTCAGAAAAGTTCAAGAAATATTGGTTTTTGTTTTTTTTTTCCTATGTACTTCTGAGTCTCCCTTAGATTTTACTCCTGGGATTCAACTTTCCTTTTTTCCTTTCAATTTCTGATGCTGCTATGAAATGCTGACATAGCACCCTTAACTGCCATCAGCTTGAACTCTCAAAATATTCCAAGGGCCTGTGGTTTCCCACTCCAAGTCTCCATGTCACAGCTTCCTTGTTCTCCTGAGCTTAGAGGCCTACTCTAAGGCCAGCCTGGGTAAGGGGCTGCCACCTGAGATGAGGGGATATCCTTATTTATGACAGGACCAACTGAAAATTGTGTATCTGTTGAGCAGAAAAGCATAGAATCTTCCTATTTTAGATTTCTTTTTCCACATTTTCTCATTTTTTTCCCTTGAGCCAGTGACCCAAGAATATAACTAGGGAGAAAAAGAATGCAACGTACCTCAAATCTGGAGGAGAGGAAAGGATAGACTAGCGACGAATAACAGGTAATAATGAACAGCGACACAATGGTCCTCCACAGTTCTGTAGCACTTTCTCATCAGTTATCTCATCAGCTCTTAGCCATAGCCTGAGAGAAATATACAACAGACATTATGCCTATCTGGTTCTGTAGACTAGGAACCAACTGCAGGTCCTTAGAAGACTCTATATGTGTCACTGTATGCATCAGAGTCCTCAGGGCAGAGCCATTGTTCCCATCACTCAAGCTAGATGCCAGCAGGGCTGGCTGAGGAAGGTACAACTGAGTCCCTTATAATGTGAGAGTCTCAATGCACATGCACGATAATTCCACTGTGATTCATTTTCCTCAATAAAGTAGAAAGAATAATTACTACTTTTCAAAGTTATTGTGGATGACAAACTTACTGAAGAGAGAGGCACCAGCCAATAAACTTGTATCCTGGGTGGATTAAAGGAAAAAGAAGGAAGGCTCGGCGCCTCCTATCTGCCATGCCATGCACTGGTTCTTCTCTGCTGTGACCATCCGCCTTGCCACCCTGCCTTAGAGCCACCTGGCCATGGACTGAAACATCTGTCCACTCTGAGCTAAAGTAAGTCTTTCCTCCTTTACCTTGTGGGTATTGCACATTTTGTTCCAGCAACAAGAAAGTAACTACAACGCTCAGTGGAGCATCAACATGTCAGAAGGAGGACATCTAGTGCTACCCCTAAACTTGCCTGCACTTTCTCCTGCACCCCCACCAGTGCATACAAAGACAGATTCTCCTTTCCAATTCCAGAACTGCTGCGGGAGGCGTTGGCATTACCCAACAATAAACCTGGTACCCAGTCTTTTGGACTCCCCAGAACACTGACAATTCCAAAAGGCTAATTGAGTTAGTGAATATGGAGAAGAATAAACAAAAGGAGAGAGAAAGAGTACACACCGATGGAGGCTTTTTCTTTTTCTTTTCTTTTCAAATGCTTAGTGTGGAACATTTCAGCCAGTCTAAAAATACAGAGAGAAGAGAGTGAGAAACTCATGACATTCTGGTGAACACTATTCCATTCCTTCATCAATGTAAAATATATAAATGTAAATAATGAGCTGCTGACTATAGTGTCTGCTTTATATTTCTCTTTAGGCTTTTTTGAAGAACTAGTAAGAGAACAGAAAAGAAAGTGCTACAGAACAATAGAAAGTGCTCTAGGAAGAGTATCAGTGCATTGTTATTCATTATTATCTGCTATTTACTCTGTTGCTACATTGAAAATTATATTCTCTTTTATTCAGTAGCTTATCTTGGCTATCCATTTTTATCAAAGACTATTAACACAGTCTCCAACAGTTGCAAAACATCCCACTGTATAGATAGCAGAAAATTTTATTCATTTCATTATTGCTAAAAATTTAGGTACTTTTCAACTGTTTGCTATCAGTTATAAATATGTGTTGAACATCTTTGTATAACATCTTGTCAGTCTTGTCCAGCTATCTGTAAGATAAGTTTCTAGCATGGGATTATAGGGTCAGAACTCATTTCCCTGCAGAAAGGTGGTAGTAATTTACATTTCTACTTTGAGTGTTGGAAAAAATCTCCATATATAGCTGTCAGGCTTTGAATTTATAGTGATAAAGCTCCAACAGAAACTGAACATGGTCCTCCTACCATGGGTCTCTGTATATTGCCTTTACTTGTCAAAGATGATTTTTCTAAAACTTTCATTTCTCCTAAACTCTACCACATCCCTTCCTTTATTACATGCTCAAGTGGAATATTGTATTCATACTTTAAAAATGAGTTAGGAGCTATAGAGAATAACACCTTTATCTGTCTACCCACAACTCAGCACACATACACACACACACACACACACACACACACACAATTTTCTCTGCCTTTCCTTTTTCCATAGCAAGGAATCTATGCAGTTAACAATGGTTAAGACCTTACTTGAATCACATTTGTCCAACTTCTCTAGAATTTCTCTCCTACATAATAATTGACACATAAAATCAATACTAAATTAGGAATAAAAACTAGACGTAGAATAATGCCATACCATCCATCTACTCTCAATATGTCATTAAGTACCTACTACGTGCCAGACACCGAGGAAAGAGGCCGGTGAACAAAATAGACCAAGTCTCTGTCCTGGAAGAACTTAAAATCTGGTTACAGAAATAAACTGTATCAATCCATTTTCCATTGGTATCAGAAAATCCTTGATGAAGGGACGGACAAATAGCTCAGTGGATTAAAGCACCTGCAAGCAGGCTCACGGTCCCGGGGTTTGATCCCAGGGCCTGCCGCGTGGGCTCCGCCCCCAGAGCGTGCTGAGATGGCAATTGAGACTGGGTGCGGTGGTGCGCCCCTGTAATCTCAGCTCTTGGGAGGCTGTAAACAGGCAGATCACTACCAGCCTGTTCTAATAGTGAGACCCTGAACACCCTGTAGACTCTTCCCTAAAAAAATGCAGAAAAAAAGAAGAAAAGAAAAAGAAAAAGAAAAAGAAAATCCTTAAGGCTTAAGGAAAAAAGATTTACTTAGCTCATAGCTCGGGAGGATCACTAATGTGGTGCTGCCTCCTGCTCAGCTCAGGTGAAAGGCCTCATGACAGGTGGCACCAAGTGGCAGGATCGCGTGTGAAAGCAATGTCATGGTAAGACAGAAGGCCTGTCTTCCCCTTTCATAGCATCCCAGGCATGTAATAATCAACGATTCCGTAAGAACTACACTAATAACTTCAGGGACACTGCTCCCAATGAACTAATCACTGCCCACTACTCTAGTTCTTAAAGATTTTGCCACTTAGTGCCATGCTCCTGGGAACTAAGCTTCCGATACATGAACCCTGGGGACACACCACATCCAAGCCATAACCCACATAGAAACTAACCAAGAAACAAGATGAGCACATGATGATGCATGCCAGGTAGAAAGGAGGAAGAAAGTGATAGGTCAGAGAGCAGTGTGGTGGGCTAGGGGACCGTGCTGGAAAGGGAGGGTGAGGAACACTGCTTGGAGAGGAATATAGGATGAGACAGCCTTCAGGGAAGAACTCCCTGGCAAGAAGAGAACAGCAAGCCGGGACTGGGGCAAGAAAACACTGCCACGAGGAGATCAAGTTGGCCAGAAGCAGCTCAGAAAGAAGAAGGGTCTAACTCTGTGAGTCAAAGAAAGGGGCGGGACCATTGCAAACCCACTGAGACTACAGTAGAGAGCTTTTTGAGATTTTCTGATTTCTTTTCTTCCTTCCTTCTTTCCTTCCTTCCTACCTTCCTTCCTTCCTTTCTTCCTCCCTTTCTTCCCTCCCTCTCTCCCTTTTTCCCTCCCTCCCTCCCCTCTTTTGTATTAGGGATTGAACCCAGGGACTTCATGCTGAGCCATATCATAAAGCTTTTTCATTTCATGTTATTTCTTCTTTAAAGACAGATTCTCACTAAGTTGCTCAGGCTGGACTCCAACATCCAATCCTCCCACCTCCATCTTGCAATCCTCCCAAGTGCTGGACATGCAGTTTAAGCCACTATGCCCAGCTGGAATTTCATTTTGCAAGGTTCTCTTAAGATAAGTTGTGGAAATTAAATTTTATGGAAACCTAAACAACTAGTTGGAGAATAGTCTCAATTTTATTATTGTATTAAATAATAGGGAACTCTAAAAATAAAGAGACATACTGCTTTAAAAGTATCTTTCCCAAAGGTACAGACAAATACTCAAAAGTGCAGGGGAGTTACCAGTAAAGATTTCTGAGTGTTCTGATTACATGTGGCACATACTCTGCTTTTAAAAGAAAAAAAAAATATTTGATTTTATTAATTTTTTCAAGAGAAAAGGAAAAACCAGACTTGTGCCTCTGAAAAAAACTTGGCATAGGTTCTAAATAAACATACTAAAGCTGTATTCTTTAACCTTCTTGAGTTCATAAATGAGCTATTTCCTTACTTCAGTACAATTAGGGATGGCTTATTTTCTCAATTTTAAGTGAGTTTCTGAAACATATCACATGACGCAAAAGATGAGTGGAAATTAGAAACTGTTGCTGCTCTAACGTGGTCGTGAATCATACCATTTTGGCTTTTCTTCATATTTTTCTTCTAATAATGTCTGAAATTTAAGACCACCACCATGAGTGAACTGACATACAATTTAATCTGAATCAAGAGGACCTTACCCAATTCAGAGCTGTGGCTAGCTGAATTGTTATGTTATGAGTGTGTTAATAAATTAGGAAGTATATTTAAGATTGTCCTAGGGAGGGAGTGGTGGCATATACCTGTAATTGCAACACTCAGGAGGCCAAGGCAGGAAAATTGTTGCAAGCTCAAGGCCAACCTGGGTCCCACAGCGAGTTGCTCAAGTCCAACTTGAGCTACATAGTCAGACCCTGTCTCAAAAAGCCAAACAAGCAAACCAAAACAGAACAGAGTGTCCTCTTAGGTAGCCACAAGGAACAGAGCTTTTGTGCAATACACACTCCACTGTCTTGTCCTATAGGCACTCTGCCTTTCTTTCACTTCCCTTTGGACAGGGTGTGGACATCTGGGATCTTGCATTTCCTAGGTCAATTATGCCAGTAGTCTGAGCTTACTGGGCACTCTATTAAGGATGCTATATTTGAAATAAATAGTCCCTCCTCTGATTTCTCTAGGTTTCAGATACACAAGGGAAGGCTTGAAACCCCCTAAAATGCTTCTCAAGCCTAGGGGAATCAGAGAGACCCTACGCCTCCAGTACCAACACACTGGCAGCCTCAGACCACTGCAGGGAGTTTTGTGGGAATCGGCAAAATCACGCTAATTTTACAGTGTTAATAAAACAGACACTTATCTAAAGGAGGGGAAGGGACACCCAGGCACAGCACAAGTTGTCAGACATTCAGGATGCCTTTTCTTCTCTTCCTCGTCACCCCAAACTCTTCCTCTCTGTGTTCAAAAAGGAAAACTGTGCACCCTTCCAACCCCGGCGACACGCCTGCGGTTTCCCTAAAGCTATTCTTGCTGTACTTTCATTTCCCTCCACCGACCCACCCATCTGACACGATCGCGTCCACCGCAGCCAGGAACGCGCTGGCGTTCCTGAGGTCCAGAAGTTCTCTTTTCCAACTAACGGCTTCCACGCACCCTGAGCTTTCTTATCTTTGAAAGCCAGCTTTGCGCTGTTCATTAACATTTCTGAGATGCCTTGTTGAAGAAAACAAGGCCAATCAAAGAAAACTAGACCCTTCCTTTTCCTTGAAGCCCACATTGCCGCCAGTTAGGAGGGTAAAGGTCCGTGTGGAGCTGCTTCCCCCTTCCAGGCCCTGAGGTGCCTCTCTTTTCCTCTCCCCTGGGGAACCGACCCTCCATCCTCATGGGAGGTACCAAGCGGTGTGTCTCGTCTGCTTAGTTCCTCAAGTGTTTGCTATTTAACTCTTCTACCCTCTTCCACTGAGGATGTTTCCTAAAGCTGAAGTCATGATGCTGATTTCAAAGAAAAAGGAAAATGACATTTCACTGCCATGGATTGGATTCCCAATTCTTTTCTACTGTGTTTCCTCCTCATAATAACTTCCAATTCTCTTAGGCTGGAAGTGAAACAATTTTCTTTACCATTGGCCACTGCATGTGGACATCCACAGTTCTTTGCAGTGTCTTTGGTGACATGATTCACATGCTTCAAGCTGTTACCTTCACTCCTGCTTGTTTCAGTGTTAATATTTTTCAGCAAGATGACCAGCATTTCAACTTACTTGATTCTTCCCTGAAGAAGCTTTTCGAGTTTTCTCTATCGCCAGCCTAGTCTCTCTTGCTGATGACCAAGCTCATGGGATTTCCTTAGTGCTGCCCACTGTGGGTTGTGAGCTTCATTCTTAGCCCATTGTGATAAAATTTCAGAGGACTCAAGAAGTTAGTTCGTCCCTGAATGTTGAATGCATACCAGGTGCTAGGGAAGGGAAGGAAGGAGGAGGCAAGAGAGGCCGGACTGCCCAGATGACTGAGTCCCCAAGGGACTCTGGAGCAGAGATATATGGATACAAAAACAAGAACATGACCCCTATGAAGTCAGTGGAATAATAATGCAAAGTGCTCAAGGGAGCCTGGAGGAAAAGAAAACAGCTCTGTAGTGAGGCAGGGAGGTTAAAGGGAAGAACAGTTTCCCAGCGGAGGTCTTCAGCCTTGAATCTGGGCTGTCTTGAGACCACTCAGCAGTCTGGCATAGGTATGGGGGAGGAAATCTGCTGATGCAGAGTGAGTCAGGCACAGAGGACTCACACCCCATCCCATCCCGATGGGCCTTACATCCTCCTGGTTTCTTGTCTGTTACACTAAGTATTTTTAAAGAATTTCATTTTGTTTTGAGCGATTGAATCCAAGATCTTACGCATGCTAGGCAAGTGCCCTACCACAGACACTGTACAATTCTCAGGTCCCCGGAGAAGAATTTTAAAAGAGATTTGAATGACTAATGAAATCTTTGGAAATATAGGAGGAAATCACTGACGATAATAATAGTACTAGTCATAATAACTCTATTGTTATTTTGTTAACTTGTGAGTGATTAAAGACTTACATATTTTAGAGCTGAAGTTCTATTTTATGAATGAGGACACTGAAGCCCAGAGAGAAACTCTTTGTCTCACCTCTACTCCTAGGTAGGGGCAAGAAAAGGTTGAAACCCAGAACTGCCTTCTTAAGCCAGGTTCTTGCACACTAATGCGTCCATTTGCACCTCTTAGCCTCTGACTGGTTCCATTGCTTTTTCAGGGAAGAAAACCTATGGAAGGCAGCTGATGAGGCTTACCTGAAGTCTGCCACCTATTGGTGACTCAGATGGGACTAAACTCAGGGTGTCAGGGAAGCGGCAGGGTCAACACAGTCCTGGAAACATTCTTATCCAAATTAAACCCATTCATGAGAGATGAAGCATGAGACAGAAGGGAGTGTGGTGACTCAGGCCCTGGATGCATCTGTCCCGGCAGGACCACCAGGGACTGCTGTGCCTCGGCTGGCTCCAGGCTGAGCACACGCTAGCTAAGCTGCAGGGAGTTCTCTTCCTTCCTTGAAGGGCTTAGCTGCAATGTGGTTTAAATTAGACATTTCTTGCCTGAGTAGAACAAATCACTTAAGTTATATGCTGACAAAAAAGGAACAGTCTGCATACTTGGGAAGCTTAGGGGGATTTAAATTATGTGCTGTCACTTCAGAGCTGCTCCTCTGTCCTCTCGGCAGCCACCCCTCCATTGCTTATGGGAGGGAGCCGTGGAGGCTTGCGTGCAAGCTCTGCTATAACCCAAGGCTTAACATAGACTTCGGGCTCTCAGGTCATTGGGAAATAACAGGTATATCCGGTTAGGTCTTGTGTGCGTGTCTGCATGCAAGTTAAAAGCTCCTGCAAAGCTGAACCCTTGGAGCCTCTGGCTGGGGAGAAAGGAGGATGCATCAGAATGGAATTCTCACACAGTCACCCGGTTTATTTTTTCAGGGAATGGGGAATAGAGCTTGTTTGTGGGAAGTTCGCACCTCTGGGAGGCTGAGGCCAGAAAGGGCAGGATGTAGTGGAGGCTTTGTGCCAGACAGTCTACTGGGGGCAGGGCTGTGAAGCACCCCAGGTCTGAGCATTGAAGGGCTGTCATGTTTGCGGGGAGACTGTAAGGGTGTCAAATAAGAAACTTCCCAGCTGGTGACAAAAATGCCTGCTTAAGAGTCCTGCTTGGGCAGAGTTGGGCAGCAAGGAACACTGGGGTAGGGGACCTGGAACCTTCGGCCCATGTGTGGGGGGCTGGTTCCTCAGCTTCCTGCTTGTTCCAAGTCTTGTGATGTCCCCAGTACAGTTCAGCTCTGAAACTGCCAGAAAGCTGATTCTAGTAGCAAGAACGTGTCTTGTCCCCCTGCATCTTGTGATGAGAAGCAGTAATACTCTCTGTGCTGTAACCACCACCTCTCACCTTCATTAGAAGTCTGTGGCTCTGGCCCTTGAATGGTGAGGTGATTCGTGGTCAGCAGTGTACCCACCTAGTGTGGCTGGAAACCATCTGGAGTCAGATTCAACCACCATAAAACTGTGTGGCTTTGATTGACAACTCTGGCTCTTCCTGCCTATAGAGTAAAGGATTAGGATAATAGTTTGCTCTACGAGTTAGCTGAGATATTAATGGGAATATTTACATCAAGTGCTCTACAGGTGGCTCTTACATTATTAGTAATACAGTACATTATCTTCATTGCCATTGATATTATTAGCAGAACTGCCATCCAGAAAGCCACTGTGATTCCAAGCTGTGACTCCGATGGCTCTTGGCCACATGGCTGAGCAAGACCCCACTTATCTCTTCTCCCCAGCTAGGTTCCTCCAGGGCTGCCTGAGTGAGGCAGCTCTTGAACTCTGGGCAGCTGAGATTTGGGTACCATGAGGGCCATCTCTTTCTCCTAGTCCTTAGGTTTAAGATGTATCATCTGGGTGAGTGGCTGAAGGTGACTTCTTTCTGGCCAGATATCTGGTGGTGGTCACTGTATACCAACTCAGCGGAGTTGCAGTACTGTATGAATGTGCCCATTCTTGTCTTGGGTTTTTGTTTTTGTTTTTCATTTAAAAACAGTGGTTGGTATATTGCTCCATCTGCAATCCACCCCTCCACACTCCTGCCAACATCCTGGCCAAAGAAACAATCATGCTCTTAAGTTTAGACAAATATTCTCAGAGTATTAGCTAGGAACCTGTTGGGGAGTCTCTAAATCCTCTTGAGGAGTGTGACTAGATCCTCCCAGACGATCCACAAAGTTAAAACTATCCTCATAAGATATTCTTTGCCTATCCTACTCCTTAAGTCAGCAGTTGAAGTAGAATCGGATAGAAGTTTTCAGCTGCCTTCTATTAAGTCAGAAATTAAAGAGATTTGTAAGTATGCAAAATAATTTCTATGACTAAATAATCTTGGTTTGGAAAAATCTATTTTCCCTAAAATATATTATTTATGTTAACATGTACAAAATTTTTATTTGTAATGAATTAATAAGTAAATATTTTCAATTTTTCAGCATTAGTTTCTAAAATCATAAATATTGATAGATATAACTTTGATAAACAATAGTTCTCTGGGCTCTACAATAGCTTTTAAGAGTACAAAGAGGTCTTGAAAACAAAATATTTGAGAAATACTGAGCTAAGATTTTGGCACAGGGAATTATGAAATCACCAATTTGCTTACTGAGTTCTAAATAAAATAATCACTTCTGAGGACTGAAATAGTGTGAATTTTATGGTAATTTCCATGTAATAGGTTTGAGCATAGCAGGTTTAGTCACGAAACTGCAGAGGCTTCATGCCAGCCCTCTACATTTCAGCCACTGTTTTAGGGAAAGATTTTCCAAGCTCTCCCAAAGTTTGGTTGTGAATTGTGGAGACTGTATGGTGCTAGGCAGATGCTAAGATACTTCACATGGGGAGACAAGAGAGCTTGAATTACCTCCAGCACTGGAACCAGAATGTCTTGGCCTGTAAGGCCCTAGCTGGGAAGGGCAATGGGCAGCCCAGCCTACTCCTTACTAAGTATATTAGTCTTAGTTACTCTTCTCTCGTTGCTGGGACAAATACCCAACACGCAAAATGAGGGACGGAAAGGTTTATTTAGCTTACAGTTACTGGAGTTTTCACAGTGTAAAGCAGCCTGAATTACATAGCAAGACCTCGAGACACTGCCATCCCACGCTGTAGGGTCTGAAAGAGAAGCTGGGGCACCATGGCGTCAGGATGAGCTGCTCCCTATCTCTGAGAAAGTACAGGCTAGCATGGGGGCCGGGGTGAGCTGCCAGTTTAAGGGTTCGTGCCTCTCTGGCCCCGCCCCTCCAAGGCACTCGCTGCTCTTCCAGGGGCGATGCAACTTCCCCATGACCTGCATGAGGCTTTGGGAGGACAACTAGACACAAACATAACAATAATGGTATTAAAGAAGTCTAGACTTATTGTAGAGTCAGAAGGGGAGGCCTCTGCAAAAGTCATGATGAGAGGCAGTAAATTAATGAATGCTTACCGGTATGAATAATTTTGGGGCCTTTGGGTCTTAGCTCAAATCTTGGCCCATGCTATGGTTTGGATGTGCCTCATAGCCCCAAAGATCCATGTTCTGGAAGCTTGGTACCCAGCATGGGTACACAACATGTGAAGGTGACAGAAACTTTAAGAGGCGGAACCTAGGGAAGATAATCAGATCATGGAGGCTTCACCTTCATGAATGGCTAATACTACCTTAAAGGAGTGGGTTAGGCTTTCTAAGACTACACTGGTTCTCCCAAGGATAGCTTGTAACTTGCGATCACCCCCTTCACCTGGTCCTCCCACCTATTGCTGGTTCCTTTTTAGTTTGTCTGTCTTGCTGTCATGGGCCCTTGGCAAGCTGCTGGCCCATACTATTTGGACCTTCCGGCTGAACAGCCTCGCTTCCTTCCTACGTATCACTGGGAGGTCCTCTAGAAGCACTGCTTTGAATTTCTTTGCATTCTTACTGCACAGCATGGTACTGTGTCAGCTCATCTTGGCACTGTGTTGTGTGGTGCTGTCCTGGAGCCTCATCACCATGGAACTGCAAAATGTATATAGAAGCACAGAGGGACTGGCCAAGAGTCTCGCTTGAAGCAAGGAGCCTAGTGCGGCCTCTCCAAGATCTTTGGGAAGCAGGCCACCTTCCTGCTGGAGAACTGCCTCTGCTTCAATGTGCTTCATGTGAGGACCTCTGGATAAAGTGAAGAGAAAGTACCACAGAGGAGCCATCTGCGGCTTGGAGGAAATCACCCACTGGATGTTGCTGCTGAGCTCTTCTGCCAAGAGCAGATGAATGTAGGAGATCAGCCTTTCACAGGCAGCAGCAAGCGGCCTCCCATGCAAAAATGGTGGCAGTGGATGCTATCTGAGCATCTACTGTGTGCCAGTCACCATGCCAAAAGCCTTTTATATATTTGTGCCTTTGTCCCCACTAGCGCTCCAGAAATAGGTTCTGGTTTCATTGCCATTTTGATGAAGCATAAAGTGGACTCAGAAATGATCTATAGCAAGGGAAGTCCGTTAGGTATCCATGGTAGACCCCTGCCCCACAGGGTGAGACACCAGTCATGCGACCACCACGGAGGAGGTGACGGGCACCACCTTGGGCTATTGGGAACTTGCAGGTGGATAAGGACACACTGCCTTGGGAGCTGTCGTGCTGATCAAAGCTGGCTAGGTCTTTATTCCTGTTGCGAGGAGGACCAGATCCTTGCCAAGCCTCTGACTTAATAGGGACATGGACTTAGTAGGAGTAGAAGCCATGATGATGATGATGATAATGGCTAACCATTGAGAACTCACTCTGCCATCAGCTAGGCTAATCAACTTTCTCCTAATCAATATATCATTGAGTCCTCACAACCACTCATAGTGACTGGGACACTAGCTGCTTAGTACAAGTGAGGAAACTTGAGCACAGAGGATTAAATACCGTGACCAAGGTTACCATTGACAAATAAGCTGGCTGAGTGCCTGATGAGTGGGCACACTGGGCACACTGGCTGTACTGCTTTTGTCTCTCCAAGCCTTGAAAGCATTGGGCCATGCCCAGCGGCTGTGGGGAACTGGTATCATCCCAGGAAGGATGTGGATGTGAGCTGACCTCGCTCTCTCTCTCCAGCTTCTGTGCTGCCTTCCACAGGGATGCGGGGATCTGGAATTTCCCCCTTCTAATATTTTTCTGGCTTTAATTTGAGAATTTCCCTCATTTGTCAGGAAGAGTAGATGATCTGAACATAAACACACATATTCTTTAAAACAAGCAATAGTCTGAAAGACAAATAATGTTTTTGTTTTTGTACTGTACTTTCAAAGTTAAATTAAAGGAACAGTCTTCGACAGAAGGAAGAATATTTTGGCATATACTACTGGGAGCAGAAACCAAAGTTTGTGGAGATGCCACTGGTATACCTTTTCTGATGTGTATGGGATGATTATTTCATATACATATAGTCCCTTGATTCAAGTAGTTCTTGAATATTTGTAAATGTGCACAGAATTGCATGGAAAAGCAAGCTCACTTCACTGGAGTCTATAATAATAGAGTTGAGAACAATACAGGTGCAATCTGGCTCATCATTTATTTGTAAATAAATTATGTCACAGTTAAACCATGAAATAGTGTAAAACAGAAGGTAGCTCTATTATAAAGTCAACAACATTATTGTTATATTAGAAAAAAAAAGTCACCAAATAGTGCTTCTAGTATGATCTTCTTTGTATTAAATATATACATCTATGTACAACCACACGCATGTACATCAATAGAAGGCACAGAGTTCCTATAATTAGGCCTCAGAGGGAATGGGAGGGTAGATTTCTCCACTGTTCAGTGTATTATATATCAATTGACTCTTGGAACAGAAGCCTGTTAGTGTACTATATATGTGTGTTATAAGAATTTATATATGGTCAAAATGGAAAACTAATAAAGCATAGATAGCATTCTGGATGTATAGTAATATGAGTGTACGGATGACAACCACATGCTGAAGAGCTTTTCCTGGAAGTAATCCTGAAAGGGTCAGACATCGCCTGGCCACAGACATGCTTCCCATGGGGCTTTCTGATCCCATCTGGTCTCTGCACCTTGGGGCCGGTGAGAATAGCAGTGTGGTCCACCTCAACCAGAACACTGTCCTAAAGCCACAGAGGCACTAAGTAGAAATATTTGTAAAGTCTCTCATTTAGTTTTGTAAAACATTAATCAAACCAAGGTAACTTATGAAAACCAGCCATCAGGTCCTCACCAGCCATCAGGTCCTATATAATAAAAGATAATTTTAGTTTCTCATAATCTAATACTAGTTTTTTTTAATGAATTTAGGACAAAGTCTACAGGGTGTACAGGGTCTTACTACATAGACAAGACTCATAGTGATTCTTCTGTTTTTAGCCTCCCAAGCACTGGGATTAAAAGCACGTGCCACCACACCAAGTCTCAACTGCCATCTCAGCGCACCCCAGAGGCGGGCCTGGGATGGCACAGCAAGGATCGAACCCCGGCTGCTGCACTCTGCCAAAGCAGATGTTTTAGTCTGCTGAGCTATCTGGCCAGCGCTTAATGCTAATATTTTAATAGTTGGGGTCATACATTTTGAAATATCCCCTCACCCCTCCCAAAGAAAAGTCTGCCTTAAAGAAACATTACACATGATGAAAAGTTACCACCTCACTGTGGTCAAGGCTGTGACCTTTGGGGTACTGTGCTCAGTTCCAGGTACATTCTTAAATAGGTATATTGAAAAATTACATTGTCTATAAGGAACAGATAAGCTGATTCAAGTTCTGGAAAGCAAATTATTCAAACGATGAAAGAACAGAGAATATGAAAAAATAATGGAAGGATGGGGCCAGGGTAGCACAATGGCCATCTCCAAACAAGCTGCATGAAAGGAAAACTAGGCTTAAACCATGTTATTCCAAAGTGTAGATCGAAATTTTGTAGATGAGAAAATTCAGTGTGATAAATTAAATTCTTGGTCTTAAGAGAGAGAAATTGAAGGAATAAAGATAGGAAAGGAAGATGTTAAATTATCATTATTCACAGATGACACAACATCCTATTTGGAAAGACCCCCAAAAACTCCACCAGAAGACTTCTAGACTCAATGAGCAAAATCAGCAGCATAGCTGGATGGAAAGTCAACATTCAGAAATCAATAGCATTCCTATGCATAAGCAACAAACTCACTGAGAGAGAAGTCAGGGAAACTGCATCCTTCACAAGCGCATCCAGCCAGGGATATAGCTCAGCAGCATGAGTGCCTGCCTGGCGATTGCAAGGTCTTGAGTTTGATCTCTGGTACCAAAGAAAAAAGTAATGACACAATAGCATCCAAAAAAAAAAATTAAATACTTAGGAATCAATCTAACAAAGTAAATAAAAGATCTATACTTTGGAAATCACAGTGCTCTGAAAAAGGAGATCAAAGAGGATATCAGAAATTAAAAACATATCCCTTGCTCATTGATAGGAAGAACCAACATAATGAAAATGGTCAGACTCCCAAAATTATTATACAGCTGGGGAGATGGCTCAGTAGAATATGCGCTTGCCTGGCAGCACAAGGGCCTGTATTCAATCCCCAGTTCCACCAAAGGAAAAAAAAAACAAACAAAAAAAACTAACATACATAGTGAGACTCTGTCTCAAAAATCCAAAAGTGGTCACTGTGTTCTCTCCAAAATTATTATTCAAATTTGATGTGATCCCAATCAAAATACCATTAGCAAACCTCACAGAAATAGAGAAAATATTCCTAAAATTCATTTGGGACCTGAAGAGACCTAGAATACAAAAGGCAATTCTGGGCAACAAAGGCAAAGAGGAAAGCTCATCAATCCCTGACTTGAAATTATACTATATGGCTACTGCTATAAAATCAGCATGGCACTGGCAAAAAAAAAAAAAAGAGACCTGAGGATCAATAGAACAGATTAGAAGATGTGGACACAACTATAAACCACTCAGTCACCTTATCTTCAACCAAGGGGTCAAGCATGTTCTCTTGAAGAAAGCCTCTTTAATAAGTAGTACTGGAAAAACTGGCTCTCTACATGCCCAAACTAAAAATAAGCCCCTGTCTATCATCATGCACTAAACAAAAGCCAAAATGGATCAAAGATCTAAATATTAAAACATAAACACTAAATTTACTAGAGGAGAAAGTAAGTAGAAATCTTGAAGTCAGAGGTGTAGGCAGAGACCTAACAAACCCACACTGCATGGGAAACTTCAAAGAACAAACAACTGGGATCTCATTTTATTAAAAAGCTTTCACACATCAAAAGAAATGACCAAGAGAGCGAAAAGGCAACCCGTACAGCAGGAAAGAAAGTTTTAGTCAACTGTTCCTGAGAAAAAGGACTTACATCTAGAATAAAGAATTGAAAAAAATTAGACCCCTCAAATTAAAAAACTCAATACAACAATGGGCATCTGAGAATATACACTTCTTAGATAAAGATATACAAATAGCAAATAAATATATGAAACAATGTTCAATGTCATTGGTCATGCAAGAAGTGCAAATTAAAACACTGAGCTGCCTTCTCATCCCAGAAAGAATGCTATCATCATGAACTCACCACTAACAAATGCTGGAGGGGCTGTGGGGAAAAGGGGACTTCTCCATTGTTGGTGGGGGTGTGGATGGGTCCAGCCACTGTGGAAATCAGTGCAGAGATCCCTCAAAGACCTAAGACTAGAGGTTCCCTTTGATCCAATCATTCTCCTTCTGTGTATATTTATAGAAGAATTAAAAACATCATGCCACAAGGATCTATGTGTACCCCTGTTTATAGCAAGCAGCACAATTGTCAGAACTAAATCTTGGAAACAACCTAAATGCTGATCAACTGAGGAATGGACAAAAAAGATGTGGTATGTTCATACAAAAGAGTACTACTCCACTGTAAAGGAGGATAAACTTGAGATTTTTTACAGGTAAATGGATGTAACTTTAGACCATAGTCATAAGTGAAATAAATCAGATTCACATGTTTAAACAGCATATTGTCTCTCTAGCGTAAGAAGCTAAAAGCGTAAGCGAGATCCAAAATGTACAACAGACATTAGAAAATGGGAAGAAACTGTTCAAAAGAAACGAACAACTGGGATGAGGGCATAGAGAAAAGAACAAAAGAAGGAAAGGAAAGAGAAATATATATATATATATATATATATATATATGATTGTTATACTGCTAATTTCTATTAGTTCATTGAAGGGAAAGGTTAGCACTTACATTATTTTGTAACCAACGTGCCTGCTCCCCCCAGCTCCTTTTTCCTAGAAACAGCTGGTCACTGATGCATAGCTCATCATGATGATGTATAAGCCAGTCCCCTGCTGACAAGCTATTCTGCCTCTGTACTTTCTGCCTGCTTATCCCAGATAAGAATGATCAGGGCCTGGTATTCTGAGAATGAGCCCGATCAGTACCAGTCAACGTATAGAAATCTGCCTCCAAATCCTGGCTGCCATTTGGCATCTCTGCTTGCCACTGCAGTTTGATCAACTTTTCCTGCCTGTATCTTGTAATTGGCAATTACTTTGAAGATAACAATACTCAATGTTTTAACTATTGTTATTGCCCATTGAAAATTTTAATTTCAATCTTGTTTTGTACTTTTGCATCATTGTTTTTATTGTTTTTTCTCTTTTAATTTTTTTTAAAAAGCTGATATATAATTATCCTGCCCTTCTACTCTCTTTTGAGATTTTTCTAGAGGAAGGATAATCACATTTGTTATTTAACTGCTAACTATTTTCTCAAGCCCTGGATGCACCAACAGGTTTTGACTTGAGTTTTTATCCCTTTTATAGGAACTGAACACAACTGTGTAAAAAAAAAAAACCCTAAAATTTTAAAACTAAGAGGCTAACTGAAGGAGAAAATATAAGATTGGAATCTAGATCTTCCAATAAGATACTACCAGAACTCTGGAAGCCAGACTAGCTAAGATGTCAGGATGCTGAGATTTGGCTGAGTCTAAATGTATACTGTCTGTTGTGGTGTACATATTTTTCTGATAGCCTGGTAAGTTTATTTTAGAAAGTAAAAATGAAAAGCACTATCCTCATGTTCCTAAAGATTTTTTTTTTTTTTTGTGCTTAGTCAAAGAATCAGGAAAGTAAACTTCTTAGCTGCCAATCAAAGTTGTGGACAGCAGGCTCCTTGTCCTAGTGTTAAAAGAATTAATGTCCCCAGAACTGGGTGGGGCAGTAGTAGAATCCTAGAATGGAATGTGGCCTCCATTCCATTCCTGAGGACTCATCACCATGCTGAGCTGATGAGAGATTCACTCAGAAATTACGGAGCAGGAGGTATTCAGGTACCGGCTGAGACAACAGACGAAACACTAAGACAACAACTGATCCCTAAGGTCATCTTTCAACCACAGCATTTGACATTTTGTTCACTTTTCTTGCCTTCCTTCTTTCTTTCATTCTTCCCTCCCTCCCTTTCTTCTCCTTCACTCCTTTCCTCCTTCCTTCTCTCTCAGTTTTTCCCCTTACTTGAGTTGCTTTTGTCCCTGAACTCTCTCCTAATTTTCTTTACTTCTATTTTCTGTCTTCTTCTGTCCTACTTCTCTTCTTTGTGATAAACAAAAGAAAACCAAAGAAAGTAGAAAAAAGGGAAAGAAAAAATGGAAATGATATCAGCTTGAGAAAAGAACACTCTCCGCAGGAAAGTAGGTGAGGAAAATGGGCATGGACCTGCAGAAATGGAAAATAAAAAAGAAGGGTGAAGGAAGAACAAGGCAAAGAAAAAAGAGGAAGAAGGTCAAGAGAAAAGGAAGACGTAAAGAATGAGGGTTGTTTCTGGTGAAAAAACAATGATAAAATTGTATCATTTTCTGTTTATGAAGCATGTGAAACCTCTAGCAGATGAGTCCTTCAACCAGGAACAGAGAAATACTGAGGACTTGATGATTGGGGGAGGGGGCATATTGTTTTTTGAGAGAGGGTTTCACTCTGCAGTTCTGACCGGCCTTGAGCTCTTTGTAGCCCAAGCTGGCCTCAAACTCATGTTGATCCTCCTGCCTCAGCCTCCCAACTGCTGGGATTACAGGTTTGTAGCGTAGGCCTGTTGTGATGATGTTTATAGGTCATCTTCCTTCTGATTTCAAAAGGAATAGGAGAAAGTTTACACTAGAAGACACAGGTACATTGATACTATTCAAAGACTAAAGACAGCAAAGATAGTAGGAATCATAAGATATGCTGAGGAAAATCACTGAAACTAAGCTAGCATAAGCCTTTCCTTAGCCCTGAACTCTAAAACAGTGTATCAAATGGAGATTAAGCTGTGCATTGATCCCAGGTTTTTTCACTGCCCTTTCATGTAAGAAATTCTCCATGAAAGCTGAGAGAAGGTAAGAGCAATTCTGACTTCATTAGAAGCTTACAGAAGGCTTGCCACGATATTAGAAGGAATAATTTTTCCCAGGGGTGCTATTCTGTTTCCCTCTCCTCCTCCTTGTCCCCATCCTTCTCAACTTTTTCCCTAAGCCATTCAGTAGTAACTTGCAGACACTACTGGCCAGCTGCTTCCGAATAGTTAGGGAACCATTTTGCTGGGAAGTTAGCATAGTAGAGTGCAGCTCCGTAGTTTTTGCTTAAATCAGATGTCATACAGAAAGTCCTTAGAGAAGCCAAGTTGGAAGACAAAAGGGTAAAGAAATGTATTTTAACCTACATTGTTTTAGCAAATCACTTTTTCTTGGATTTACTTAGGTCAGTACAAGTGAGTTCGCAGTACTGGGGATTGAACTCAGGACCCTGCACTTTCCAGGCAAGCGCTTATTCTACTGAGCTATCTCCCCGGGCCTGGACTTTCTAAAGCAGCTTCTACCTACAATTTACATAGGATTAAAGAATTGTCAATTGCCTACATTAAATAATATCATAGGAAGCAGGGATGCTTCGGTAGCCAACACTCCTGGGCACAACTCCTTCCTTGCCCAAGAAACCTCAGGACTACTACTGCCTCATACAAGGAAAGATGGTGAGTCCAGAGACTGCCCATTAGCATATATATGTAATGCTTCATTAACTCTAAACTCACTTTTTAAAACTTTTATATCTTAATCATTTTAATATGGCATCTCTGAAATCCAGATGTATTTTACAGTGGTGTAATTATAATAGGAAGCTCCTGCCTCACCCCTTAGCACATAACGTGATTCATCTTTGAAATGATGACTGAAGACTACAACTGTGTTTCTCAGGCCGGAGTCTTCAGGGAGAAAACAGAAAGTTGGTGTGAGGCATAGAGTTTTGGTATGACTTCTAAGAATCCTCTCAATTTGCAACACGAGAGGCGCAGTACCCTCCCCCTGCCACTCCCTCAGTGCTCTTGGACACTTGAGGTGTCCCCTTCTTCCCCTTCCTCCTCCCTACCAGCCAGCATATGCCTGGTGCCTGCTCTGCCCAGCCCAGGGTGAGGGCTTGTCAGATAGGGCTGCTGCTTCTCCGTGCTCCTCTCGGTGCACATGTTTGTGTGTTTAGGGGAGAGGGGTTGGAAGGTCATGCTAGCGAGAAAGGCCCCAAAGAAAGAAGGCTTCCATTCTGATAGCTTGCTTGGCATCTGGCTCCAGGAAAATGCACCTATCTGTTGATTTGTTAATAGTAACAGTGATGATGGTGGTGAAGGGTCTGGGTTTTCCAGTGGCCCAAAGAGAACAGGGAGCAGAAATGCATACTTGGAGCAGACAGTGGCCTTTTTGTTGGACTCCTACCATGTTTCATCTCCCACTTTTCTGATGGCAGAACAGAGCTTGAGCACTGGGTGGAACCCAATGCCAGTCTGTCCCACCATAGTGTTTCTTGGACCTTGGGAGAAAGATGTTCCCTCTTTTTGGTGCTTTCTCATGCAGAATTCCCCATGCCAGCTGCCCCAGCACATGAGGTGTAGCAGAGCAAAGCCCAGGCAGAGACACAAGGAGGCAGAGACCAAGTGGCCTTGCCTGGATCCTTCTGTATTCTGAGGTGCCACAGTTACCTTTTCCACTGCATGAGCTATCGCATTCCTGTCCTGCTTAAATGAGCTCACACTGTTTCTTGGAATCAGTACAGCATAAGACATTTCAAACCTCTGTTTTAAACTATCCTCTAGCTTAACTGTTCTTTTTGAAAATTATTTGCAGCAAATAATTCAAGTTTGAGATTTGGGAGGTGAAATCCTCATATTGTGTGCTCCTGACTGAAAGGAAATCCTTGGGTCTTAGATGCCTGCTTCAGTTGAAAAGCTGTAAAGATTACTCACAAGACTGGTATGGATTCTCACTTGAAGGACAGCTCCATCTTGAGCTAGATCAATGGCACAAACAGGCTCCTTAGGATTCATCCAAAATCTTCATCTGGTTCCAAGGCAGCCCTGCATTTAGTTTTGCACTATAATGCCTAGAAGAACTGAGGCCTGAGGATTCTGAAGACCCACGATTGTCAGCGGTTTTGGTGTGCCATATTTGATGAGGGCTTATCATTCTGACAGCATTTGCCAAACTGGTTTGAGGCATGTCTTAGAACAAGAGCCCGGCCCAAGGACATTCCTTAGCTATTTGCTGTGGCAGGAGGGCATGCCTCCAGCTGATGTGAAAACTGGAGGACTTAAACAAAAGGAATAATTTTGCTTTATACTTTTTAAAATAGAAACTTACTTGGTATGTCGGCAACTTCCATCTGCCATCAGTTGTGCAGAGATACTGTGATAAAAGCTTTCAGGAATGCTGATAGTTCAGAACTGGCATCAGCCCATTGATCCAGCCATTTAAGGCCGATGAGGGATGGCCAAAGAGCTCAGTGGATTAAAGCACCAGCAAGCAGGCTCAGGGGCCAGGGGTTTGATCCCCAGTCCTGTGATGCTGGTGCCGGCCCCACCCTTAGGGAGTACTGAGATGACAACTGAGACTGAGTACAGTGGTGTACGCCTGTAATCCTAGCACTTGGGAGGCTGTAAACAGGAGAATCGCTACAAGTCCAATCTAGAAATGAGACCCTGAACACCCTGTAGATCCTTCCCTAAAATACAAATAAACAAATAAATAAATAAAATAAAGACTGGTGAGAGACTGACCTATGCAGCAGTTGTGAATTATTAGGCAAAGGTCTTGCTAAAGCTGAGCATTGTAAGAATGCTACGAAACTCATTCCAAAGGGTACTGCTACGGTCTGAATATGTCCTCCAAATATTCATGCACTGGAACTTTAATTCCTCAAAGCGCTGTTGGGAGTGGAGTCTCTTGCAAGGTATTCTGCACAGAAAAGCCCTCCTGTGTGGACTGATGCCTTTCTCCAATAAGCGAGTTGGGCTCTAGTGGGAGTGGGATTACCGCCCCTGCTGCTCTCCCTCTTTCTCAGGTGCCTGCTTCCCTCCTGCTTCTTTCCGTGACGTGGAATGGTGCTGGTCCCTCGCCAGGGTCTGAGCAGAAGGGTCTGAGCAGAAGGGTCTGAGCAGAAGTTGGCACCATGCTCTTGGATTAACCAACCTGTGAACGTGAGCCAGAACTAAATCTCTCTAAATTACCCAGGATCAAGTATTTTGTTACAGCAACAGAAAACCGACTAAAACAGACTGGTAGCTAACAGGTCTCACAGAAAGTCAAGGTTATCGCCAAACCAAAGCAGTTGCCCCCAAATCACCTCATCACCAGGCTGAGCGCTGCACAGTGGTGTGTGAAATCCCTTCCAGTGAATCCCTCCTTCCCTGTACCAAAGACTTTTACCAACAAAAACATTTTTGTAACAGCCAGACTTTTACTGTAAGAAGTCAGACTCTTTCAAACACTTCTTCCTTTCCTCATAATGTAATCAATTTTTGCAACGTCATTAAGGATCGATGACAACTCACAACTAATTTCATTGCAGAGTAAGCACACCGTCTCTTCTGATCCTCGGAATCCTGTTATGAAAACAAAACAATTTTTTTCTAGATAAGTTTTGGAACGTAAGAAAGGAAGAATTTAATCTGAGATTTTCTTCTGTAGGACTATGTAGGTTCAAATCCTATCTTCATTCTTTTTTCTTTCTTTTCTTGTATTTTTAGGACAACGGGTACAAGGTCTCACTGCGTGGATTGTGTAGATCGTAGATCCGACTCGTAGTGATCCACCTGTTTACAGCCTCCCAAGTGCTGGGATTACAGATGGGAGCCACCATGCCCAATCTCAATTGCCCTCTTAGCGCCCCCCGGGGGCCGGGCACTGCAGGCCCAGGGATCGAACTCCCGGCCCCGGCCCCTGCCCCTGCGTCTGCCTAAGCAGGGGCTATAATCCTCTGAGCTATTTGACCAGCCTCCTATCTTCAGTCTTGGCAGCTGTGTGATTTGGTTGTCACATAGCCTCTCTGAACCCGTGTCTTTATCGTACAAGCTGCAGTAAAACAAGACTTACAGGTCAGGCAGAGCTCATAGTTTGATGGGGTAAATGTGCAGCTTTTACATTTACCTGCAACTTTTTATCTCCATGACGCTGAGGTCAGAAAGTGTAATTCCTGCTTGATTAACAGGTTACATCCCTCCCCTTCTCCAGCCTCCAGATCTGCTGTCTTGGTCTTTGAGTCAGTAGGGAAAGGTGCAGTCACTTCCCGGACCCAGGACCTCTGACATCCCTTTAGGAGGAAGCGCCCAACCGGCGTGCAGGGGGCTCCGCTCGGAAACAGCCGAATTCTGGGAGGCGGCCACGAGCGCCCCAGCCGGCCTGCGTGCGGCGGCCCCAGCTCTCCGGGCCGAGCGGGCGGGCGGGCGCGGCAGTGCGTGCACAGCCGAGGGCGGTGGGGGTTGGCCTCCGGCCGCAGGCCGCGTGTCAGGTGCCGTGAGAAGCACGGGCGGGGCAGCCAGCGCCGCGTCCAGGGAGCGGACCGGAGCCGACTTCCCAGAAGCTGTGCACGCGAGGCCCAGCTCGCACGCAAAGGGGAGGAGACAGCAGAGAATTGCAGCCCTGCAGCGCTGGCTGGCGCGTGGGGAGCCGCCTCCTCCCGCCCACCGCCCCTTCTGGGACCCCGGCGCGCCCTGCGGGAAGTCTCACACCCCCTTCCCCACCCACCCTGCCTCGGGCGTCGGCTCCAGCGCCAACCCTTGGATATCCTGCTCGTGTCCGCGGGCGGCGCCCCCTGGAGTCGGTTCTTCGCGGGGAAACCTCGGACTCGCTGTGTCCCGCGAACGGGCGCAGGCTTTGTTGCCCAGGGATGGCCCGGGCGGGGAGAGGCTTTTGCAGGGTTTCCGGATCTCGCCCCAAGAACCGTAAAAAGAACTTTTGCGTGTCAAAGAGCCCCGAGGGAGAGGCCAACGTGTTGGGAGAATTTAAGATTTAAGTGCTGGGGAGACTGCGACCTTAGCCTGAGAGTCCCCTGTCGCGACTGGACACGGTTGCTCTCCTGACTCGGGCGCCAAAGGCTCAAGTCCCGGCCGCTGGGAAGGAGGTCGCGCCCTGGGGTTAGGGCTGTGCTGAGCCCTGGAGCAGGAGCGGGGTTCTCAGCGGGGTCGGCTGTGACCGATTCCGGCTGAGTTCGCAGTGCAGCGCTAGGGCCAGGGGAGTCCCAGCCCCGCCCCCTTAAGTCCCGCCCCGCCAGGTCCCGCTTCCTCTGCTCCGGCTCGGTCCTTAAAACTGGGAGAAGTGGGGGCTGCATGTTGTTGCCGGAGTAGACTCAAACCCCAGCTGCAAGAGCCGCCTTGGGGAGTGAGGGCTGGGAACTGACTGCACCCATAGACCCCGCGTTGTAACTCGAACGCAGGGAGCAAACCTTGCCTATCTTCCCGCACTCCCCTCTCAATCCACGCACTCTTGGCTCCGACGACGCCAAGAGACTTGAGGGCGTATTAGAGCCCCTTAGCGCGGGCAGCAGGTGTCCCAGGAGGGCCTCCAGGTTCCTGACGACCCCGGTTTCAGCAGGGCCCAACCCCTCCTCGGAGCCCGCTGTCCCGCGCCGTTGAAGATCGTGACTCCCCGCAGGTCAGTGTGTCCTCAGGGCCACCTTCCAGCCCCATTCAGCCGGGCCCTTGCAGGTCAGATAGGGTGGCAGGAGCTCGGAGGAAACCAAGACCCCCTGCCTAGGCGTCTGCCGTTTCTCTTCTGCATCACGGTCCGTTATGGGCTGGAGGTGCAGAGGCTGTGCTGCGTCCCAGAGCGCGGGTGGACAGGGCCATCGTAGGCCCTCGCTCCAGACAGCCATCCTGACCAAACCTGCGCAGACCTCTGTACCTTGGGGTCCAGGGGCTGGGGGCTGGGCGCGGGGAGCTCGCTCCTTTCTCTCCACACCTCAGGTTCCCGCCTCTGCCTTTCTGTCCCCAGCATGGCTCTCAGCACAGACGACCCGCTGCCGCCTAGTCTGCTGTCCGTCCAGCAGGCCACTCTCCTGCTGCTGCTCTCGGTGCTGGCCGCAGTGCACATGGGTCAGTGGCTGTTGAGGCAGCGGAGGAGGCCCTGGTCCTCACCTCCGGGCCCCTTCCCGTGGCCCCTGATCGGAAACGCGGCGGCCGTGGGCCCGGCGTCGCACCTGTCCTTCGCGCGCCTGGCGCGACGCTACGGAGACGTCTTCCAGATCCGCTTGGGCAACTGTCCCGTGGTGGTGCTGAACGGAGAGAGCGCCATTCACCAGGCCCTGGTGCAGCAAGGGGCCACCTTTGCCGGCCGGCCGCCCTTCGCGTCCTTCCGCGTGGTGTCCGGTGGCCGCAGCATAGCTTTCAGCGACTACTCGGAGGGCTGGAAGGCGCAGCGGCGCGCGGCGTTCAGCACCGTGCGCGCTTTCTCCACGCGCCAGCCGCGCAGCCGCCGCCTCCTCGAGGGCCATGTGCTGGGCGAGGCGCGCGAGTTGGTGGCCGTTCTGGTGCGCGGCAGCGCGAGCGGAGCCGGCCTCGACCCGACACAGCCGACCATTGTGGCGGTGGCCAACGTCATGAGCGCCGTGTGCTTCGGCTGCCGCTACAACCACGACGACGCCGAGTTCCTGGAGCTGCTGAGCCACAACGAGGAGTTTGGGCGCACGGTGGGCGCCGGCAGCTTGGTGGACGTGATGCCCTGGCTGCAGCTCTTCCCCAACCCGGTGCGCACCACCTTCCGCCAGTTCCAGCAGCTCAACCGCAATTTTGACAAGTTCATCTCGGACAAGTTCCGGAAGCACCGCGAAAGCCTGCGAGACTGGACGGCTCCCCGCGACATGATGGACGCCTTCATCCAAGCCGCCGAGAGGAAGGCGGCCGGGAAGGTCAGCGAGGTCGGCGCGCGGCTGGACATGGAGGACGTGCCGGGCACCGTCACCGACGTTTTCGGCGCCAGCCAGGACACGCTGTCCACCGCGCTGCTGTGGCTGCTCATCCTCTTCACCAGGTGAAGTCTGCAGAAAGGCCAGGGTTGGGGCTTTCTTTCTTCCAAGGGTATAGGGCAAGAGGGTGAGGGGATGGAGCAGGGCGGGCGCTGAGGTTGTGAGCAGAGCGCAGATTTTGAGACTTCTCTCCAGGTCCCCCACCCCTCCAAACTGAGATCACGTCCCCAAAGCGACACCCAGTCAGGGAAGGGACAGGTGCGGACGCCCGAGCACCTCACCTGGAGCTGCCAGGGCCCCCGCATCTTAGATCTTGTTTCCTGCTCCCTCTAGCTTGCGGGCGGGACACATTTGTGATACCCCTGCTCGGCCACCGACTCTGGAAAACACGATTTTCACAGCGCCGGCAGATCAGTTCTCACATCTCACTCTCTAGCGTCGTAGAAACACAGTTGGAAGGGTTCCAGGAGAAAGGGAAACACAGTAAATATGTTAAATAAACACAGCCCAGTAATCGGCACGGATCAGAGGGCTCCCAGCTGCGACTCTGAGAATAACCCGAGGCTCAGGGATTTGTTACCCGGGTGAAGGAAGCCCGTGGAGATCGGCTGCAAAGCTAGCCCGCGCCGAGGCTTTCGCAGGCGGCCAGAAACCAGCCAGCAGGATTAGGTTCATCAAACTGTTCCTAGGAAGAAGTATCAGGTAGAAAAGTTGCTTTAGGGGAGTGCGAATAACATCCAGAGACGAGAGTGCAGGTAGCTAGGAGGCGCCCACGGCTTCCCGGATCTCTGTGCAGGCTCTAGAGGTCCCTACTGCCTCCACACCCGCCCAGGGCCTGGCCGCGCAGAGCCCAACACCTACGGAGTAAACAGGCCCCGGTGTCAGATTGCCAGACTAAGCAAAGAAAAAATAAACTCTACATGGGATATGCTTATCTTCAAAGATGCAATTGTTAAACCTGAATTCTAGTATTTATCTAGAATCCGTATCCCTGGGGCAAATGCGCTTAAGGCAAATCTCAAGTGTCCAAGGCACCAGAAATCCCGGTTGTGGGCTCGAATTTCATGGGGCTCCAACAGGCATCCCGATGTTGAATATACTGTGACCCTGCATTTGGAAGACAGAGACGCTTCTTATGGCTATACTGCATATACTACTGCATTGTAGGCTTCCTTAGGCTTTGTGCAGCTATCTTAATAAATTAAACACTTTTCGTATATTAAACAATAGCTTTTCAGTTTTAAAATCATAGAAGCACATATTGGGAGGAGGGGACGGCATAAAAAAGGAAAAGTCAACTATAGTTCAGGAAACAGACCTCCCCAGAAAGTGTCTTACCCATGTCCAGAGAAGCATGTTATCTATTGAAATAAGTTTTTTTTAAAAAATTAGAATGAACCCTAAAAAGTTTTTCTTATATCCAGTTGGGTAGCAGAAGAAAATAAAATAATTTTGGTATTAGAATGAATTAGGTAAAGCTAATAAATACTTTTTGCATTTTTGTAGAGAAAAGACAATACGGTAGCAATCAGTACATTATAGTACCTGTTTCTATGTGTAAGTCTTATTGAAACAGCCTTGTCTGCATATTGGCTGTGACTGCCTTACATTACAAGGTAAGACAGAGGGGCCAGGGAGATAGCTCAATAGAATAAGTGTTTCCCTGGCAAGCGCAAGGGCCTGAGTTCAATCCCCAGTTCCACAAATAAATAAATTAAATTAAATAAAACTAGAGGATTTCAACAACATAAGACAGAACTGAGTAGTTTACATGGACAGAATTTGGTCAACAAAGTCTGAAGCATTTATTATGTAGAAGTTTACAAAAAAGTTGGCAGACCTCTGAAATATGATGTTGAAGTGATTATTTAAATCATCCATAAATTCACCACATTCGTGCTTACATTTTTTTTCTGAGCTACATTAATTGTTATGTGGTTTTTATTGTTGTTATTTGGGCTTCTGATACTTCTACTTATTGTAGTGGGCAATTCTCCAGAGCATTTGTGTTAGTAAGTTTTGATGGCTACACAATATGTTGCCGTGATAACACAAAATGATTAGTATCACTTCTTGAGCTTTGACTTTCATTATTTACTTTGCATTTAAAATTTTAGCTATTTCTGTGTTCTATATAATTGCATCTTTTAATTACTTTCTGAAAATACACTTCTAAGCATGGATTACTGTGTTTAGAATGAGGAGCGAACAGGGGTAATCTTGCTTTGTGCTCAGATTTTGTTTTGCAAAAGAATTGTACTTATATCTGCAGGAGCACTTAGTATTACAGTTTGTACCACAGCCTTACAAACATTGAGAACTTGCTTTTAAGTTTAGGAAATACATAGTGTTATCTATGCTAATTCCAACAATCTTTTGTAAAATCAGGATAAGAAGTCCTCTGAAATGAGAGGAAGAAAAGGGGTCCACTTTCAGGGCTGCATATATTTTATGACTACATAGCTATAAAAATAAATACATCAACATTGTGTAATGAAACATTTTCTTCTCTCTAAAAGATTGTTTTTTAGGTTTGAAAATGTTAAAAGATATGAAAATATTTTCATGGGCTCTTCAAAAGTGTCCCAGGCCCAGCAGAACTGGGAGCCTGATGGATTAGTTGGCTTGGCCAATAGTGTGCCTTTTTAGACTGTGAACTTAAGAGATTTTTGGCCTACTATGAGAAAGAGAGCTTTATCCATGTGAGGCTTACTGTAGAAAATATAATTGTTAAAGTACATCTTATAATTTAGGGAGAAATTAATAAGTACATTAGATCTCCCTCTAGAATATTAATTCAGTCACTTATCTAGACAGGCTATTTAGAAAAAGGTGGAATTGAAATGAATCGTAATGTGCTTCTAGATGACAAAGGAGTTAATTTCGATTATTGATGTTTTTCTCTCTCTGCAATTGAAAACTAAACAGATATCCGGATGTGCAGGCCCGAGTGCAGGCTGAACTGGATCAGGTGGTGGGAAGGGACCGTCTTCCCTGCATGAGTGACCAACCCAACCTGCCCTACGTCATGGCCTTTCTTTATGAAACCATGCGATTCTCCAGCTTCGTGCCTGTTACTATACCTCACACAACTACTGACAACACTTTTGTCTTGGGCTACTACATCCCTAAGAACACGGTGATTTTTGTTAACCAGTGGTCTGTGAATCATGACCCAGTGAAGTGGCCTAATCCAGAGGACTTCAATCCAGCCCGGTTCTTGGACAAGGATGGCTTCATCAACAAGGATCTGGCAAGTAGTGTGATGATTTTTTCAGTGGGCAAACGGCGGTGCATCGGGGAGGAGCTGTCCAAGATAATGATGTTTCTCTTCATTTCCATCCTAGCTCATCAGTGCAGTTTCAAGGTCAACCAAAATGAGCCCTCAGAAATGAGTTTCAGTTACGGTCTGACCATTAAGCCCAAGTCCTTTAAAATCCATGTTTCCCTCCGAGAGTCCATGGAGCTCCTTGATAAAGCTGTCCAAAAGTTGCAAGATGAGGCAGCTTGCCTGTGAGAAGCCAGAGGAAAGCTGATATTTTAGAAAAGCTCAAGTCTTGGAGGATAGGAAGGAAAACTTAGAAATTTTTTAGTTCCATTTTGGTGCCAATAGTTAATTAGTCTTTACAGCGGGTGTAAACCAAGTGGCTTGCAGATGAGATGTGTTTCACACCCAAGGGCTCCTCCTAAGCCCTGGTCTAGGTGGAAGCTTTGGAAGATTTTTTGAGTCAAAGAATTAAGAGGGCCTATGAAATTTTTACATACTATGAGATCCTGGTAATAATTTCTTAAGAAGCGTTCTTTGTAGTCAAACCCCGCCACCATCACCACTCATATGCACATGCAGCTATCTAGTGAAGGAATATTTAAGTAATGATGGCTTTTTAGATGGATGCAAGATTGAGCTTGATGTGCAGAAACACACTTCATGGAAAATTGTATTAAGCAACCTTTCAGAATATGTTAAAGATGTAAAGGCGACTAATTTCAGTGCAAGATATGACTGGGAGTGACAAAGGAAAACTTTAGGAACCAAAAATGACCTTCTCACCTTTTTAGTAAAATAGCTTAATGAGCTTGTAGCTATTTGAGTGGACTTCCTTTTGATGTCCTGATGTGCTTTCCCTACTTTAGCATGAATCAAGAAGTCAATTGCTGAAAAAGAAGTTAATAGTGTAATAATTGTGAGTTTCAGACATTTATTATGAATTTTAAAGTGTGTCAATTTAATAGTCATAGTGAGGAGTTGCAGAGATTTATCATGAATTTTAAAGTGTGCATGTTTAAACTATAAAATCCAAGCTGAACTTGTACCTCTCTGGGTTGCCAATCTATATAGTATTTGAATTATGAGGAAAATACTTTGCTGTCCAGCTTTCGATGTATGATTATATGTATTCATTTTAGTAATTCTCATGGGCTTAAAAAAAAAACCATGTCACCAAATAGTATTAAGTGTATATACATATATGTTACATAATACAGTATGTTAGTATCAATTATTTTTAGTAGGAACAGTTTCAAATATATATATATATATATATATATATATATATATATATATATATATATATTTGTGGTACTGGGGATTGAACTCAGGACCTTGCACTTGCCAGGCAGGCGCTTACTCTACTCCCTGGCCCCAAAATACATCTTTCATAACATTGTACATCAGAAAGTAGAACAAGCCTAGTGAAGCCTGGTCCAAGCACATTAAATGAGTCACCTATTTTTCACATCATGAAAACCAAGTCAAAGCAAAGATCTTTTCTTATCAAAGTTTTGAACCATGGGAAAAAAATCTCGAAATTGTATAGTTAAATGTTTTTATTTCTTGTTCAGATTAAAATTATATTTATACTATAAATTCTCCATTTGTAGTTGGCCCAGTTAATATGTTAGAATTCCAAATTCTTGCAATATTAAATTTAAATTTAATTTAAAATCCAATCTGATTATCGAGTGCCAGTTGAAGCCAGCAGACATCTGACCAATGTCCTATAGAAGGTGAGACAGCTAACTTGTGCATGAGTGACAAATGCCAAGTGTGACCTGGCCTTTCTCTTTACTGAGTAATGGCGGGGGGGGGGGATGAACTGCCTTTATAATTGACTGGTTTCTCTTTTAAGTGATTAACAAAAGTTCAGCATTTATGTCTGTTTTTAAATGTCAGAATCAGAATCCCTTGGGAGGCTGTTTTGGGAATGGAATTATAAGACTGTGGGCTGGTCAGATTAGGTGTTATTTGTGAGCCAGTAACCCTTGTGAACCATTTTCTAATTAGCTGTTGGAAATTCAGAAAGAATAAAGCTGGAACAAAACGTGTATATCTGGAGTACAGAAATAACCTGAAAGCCTGCTAGAAAAGCAATAGAAGAGTGAAAATTGCAAAGGGGAGCAGGGAAGTTCTATATTTTTTATTTTCTGGGCAACTCAGCTCTGACAAGAAGTCCTGCAGGGTCCCAAGAGCTCACTGTTTGCTCTGTGTTATTAAGATTTTTGGAATTTTTGTATCAATATAACCAAGAAAGGAGTGCATGATGGTTTTGTATGTGGGTGGTCAGCAGAAAGAAGGGCAGAGTGACAAGGAAAAAAGATGACTAAATATTTTCCTCCCCATTCCAAATTAACTGAACTGAAACAAAATCTGAAGTATGCACATTTAGAAAAAAGTTGTTTGATGTCACTGTTGAATCTCAAGTAGACTTCTAAAAAAATCCACAACATAGCAGAACTGTTTCATAGTTTGGAATACTGAACTAATAAACATTTCATCGAATTTTACTTTTTGTATTTCGTGGTTTTATCTTCTGAATATGAAAAATTGTGCCAGTATTTTCAAAGGCTTTAAAGACAACCATAGAAATGAAGCTTAGCCAATGCATAGAAGTTTTTTAGGCACTGGCTAGTCCAAGATGTATGGCTCGCAGTGACGCTGGGCTCCTAAGGCTTATGTACTCTGAAAGATATGTGTAATAGAAAAAATAATCCTGCACCAATCTGGATGCCTCATTAACCAGCAAGTTCAGATGTGCTATAATCCGTTTTTATGTATAGAACCTGGACTAGCACCTGATGTTTGAGGCAGAGAGAAAGCTATGCTTAGACAAAAAGAAGTAGGTGAGTGACTGGAGGTTACCTGGTTTACTGAATATGTTTATCAGTCAAAGGAAGAAAAACACAACCATATATGAAAAAAGAGCCCAAGTTTTAGGTGACCGTAGTTGGATTACTGGCTTAATCAGGAAACCTCGAGCCCGGGAGATAGCTCAGTTGGGCCGGGGAGATAGCTCTGTTGAATAAGTGCTTGCCAGACAAATGCAAGGTCCTGAGTTCTAATCCCTGGTACCACCAAAAAAAGAAAAAAAAAAAAAAAAAGGAAACCTCATTTATTTTTCTCCTAGAGATAGACTGTACTTACTGAGAACCATTAAAGTCAGAACATCTACTTCCTGCTTTCACCATAGTTAAAGTATACTGTTCATTTCATACATCATTTATATTTTGAGGTTTTGGCTGATTAAGAAAAGTGCCTTTTTTCCAAAATAAAAAGATATCTCAGGTGTGTTTTGTGGATTATCTAAAAGTTTTCATGTCCCAGAACTTAGCCTTTACCTGTGAAATGTTGCTACACCCTTTTTCCACTTTAGATCTATATTAGATCAAGTAGGTGCATAGCAGTACGTATTACTTTGTATGTTTTTAACTGTCCTGCAACTGTTTGATTAAAATAGTATAGTTTAGTAGTATTTTTCATTATAACTCAAGAATAACTCTCTATTCAACTATTTGTTATTTTTGTACTTTGTCATGTATGCTTTTGGCATATACATAGCAGCTCTTCATACATGATTGTAACCAAAATAGATTTTAAGTATGCAACATATAAAGATTTTTTAAAAATCTGTATGTTTCTATATAATTGGATACTGTTACCAAAATAATAAATTCACATTTATAATTGTATGAAGTTTCATCTTACATTGTAACCAATATAATCTAATGCATTCATTTATTTCTACTATTACTGTATATTCTTGAACTAAAATATTATGTCACGTGATCAATTCTCTTGTGTTTTTTTTAAGTGTTATAAACAGCTTTTCATGCCATTGTGTGAGATGTGCCTCTCTCAAACCCTGTTAAAAGCTTAGCATGCTACCCTTCTTATATGCGGAAAGAAAAGTAAAAATAAATTGTGTTGTTTTTTTATTTAGCCATTCTAAATTTTAAGCTCTTGACTTTCTCTTTTTGTTCTCTAGTAGTTTTGGGGCTTGCAGTTTCCTACCAAATTTCTGATTCCTATATTTTTTAATTTATAAAGGGCAATAAGGAATTAAAAGTGAATGGCAAACAGCCAAGCAAGATAAGAATTAATTCTCAAATTTTGAAAGATTGAACTGGTTGCTACTTTAGGATGTTGAACTGATATTTCTGCATCATCTGAAAAATACAGGACACATTTTTCCTGCTGAGTAGCACATTAAACCTGCCTGTAAGTGTTTCACTCATGCATTTATTTATTTAAGGAATGGTCTACAGGGTATTCAGGGTCTCACTACTAGATCGGACTCATAGTGATCCACCTGTTCACAGCCTCCCAAGAGCTGGGATTACAACTGTAGACCACGACGCCAAGTCTCAATTGCAGTCTCAGCACACCCCGGAGGCAGAGCCTGCACAGCAGGCCCAGGGATTGAACCCCTGGCCCTGCGCCTGCTTGCAGGTGCTTCAATCCACTAAGCTATTTGGCAGGCCCTCATGTATTTTTTTTTTAAAGGCACATGTGCCTTAATTAACAAGTTCAGTTATAGTCAGTAAAATAGAACAGATGGATGAGAGAACAGCATAGTACACTAGGTGGAAATACTTTTCTGCTGACCTTTACCTGGTAAATTACTTCGATGCCCCAGGACCTCCACACTCACAGATCTTAGGGCTGCGCAGTGCCAAGGCCATTATCCAGACTCTAGCTCCTTTCACTGTTGTGTTAGGAAAAGAAACAATGGAGTAAAGGTTGTGTTCAGTATCATGGATACTTAGGCCTGGGGACATTACTTTAGCAATCAAAGGGATGGTTGTGAATTACTTTGGGGAATACTCTTGCTTTTCTAGCTATACTACAGAAAGATCTGAAAATGATCGTACAGGTCCATCCAATATGAGGGAAGAATTATTTTCATGGGGAAGCGTTTCTTTAAAAAAGCTAGTTGGGGTCAGATTTTTATAAAACTGTCAAGCAGTGTTGCATTCCACCCAGTTAGCTCAGGACTGTATTGTGTAAGGCTGGATGCAGGTGGGAAATGATACCGCTTCGGACATAAGCTAGACATGGTCCTTAGAAACATACAGAGGTCAATCCTGGAACCTCGAAGCCAGCCCACATTTGCGCACAAGTGCCACAGAAGGTAACTGGCTCTGAGTCCTCTGAATTTTGGCTGTCACTCTCAGCCTCCCAGTTTTGGGCTCTCAGTTATCCTCAGAAAAGGGAGGAAAAAGAAGGAAAAAAATTATATATTTAAATACATTTAGGGTCGAGGAGATAGCTCAGTAGAATAAATGCTTGCCTGGCAAACGCAAGGGTGTGAGTTCAATCTGCGGTTCCGCCAAAACAAACAAAACAAAACAAAACCAAAAACAAAACAAAATGAAACAAAAAAAAAACTTTTAAAAGCAATCTTTTTCAATTAATTTTATTGAGAAACAAATAGCAATGAAAGTTTCAAAACCGATCAGTAAGATAGTTTCAATAATTAATACATTGCATATTGTTGTCTTTGTAGTGGTTATTCATAGCACAAGATGGAGACATGATATCCTGTCCAAACATTATTAGTACAACTCTTTCTTCTCATTGAATTAAGGGAAAGTAGCTGTATATCTATCCTAACTATTTTGTATATACAGATACAAAATGGTCCTTCATTTAAAAGCAATCATTTTAAGGTGGAATTTTTTTTTCAGAAATAATCTAGTTTTATAGATATGGACAAACTACATGTAGAAGGGTGTTCTTGTAGCTCCTTCATTTGCTCAGCTACCTCCAGTCTTTGAAGAGGAATGCTGTGGTCTTAATACTCTTCAGCATTGTCAAGAGCGGAAGAAATGGAACTAAAATATGTTAAGCACTTAGGATTTGTGATGGCTGTACTAAAATAAACTCTTTAACACATTATTGCACAACAATCTTATGAGGGAGGCAGTTATATGGTGCAATTATCCGTTTAGGAACTCCAGCATGTGAATTTCCCAAGAAATGAACAATTTTAAAACTCACTGTCTTCATACCACCGCTTGCCTCTTTCTAGTCTACCCATGTTTGCATATACAGGGTAGGCTGTCTGTTTTTGTAAGACCACGATCCCCAAGAGCTTCATGAATAATTTACCTACTCTGTGTAGGGCACATTTCACACCGCATTCAGGGACATTGTAAAGTCCCTGGAAGAGTCACAACACAGTCCTATCCCAAGAAATGCCTCCTTAATCTGCTCTTTATGGACAAGAAGTCATGCTCTGTCTTATAATCTTGAAACATCTATGTTAGAACCTTCCTGGACCAGGGGTCCTTGTCTGAGTCAAAGGCCATCCGCGTGTTGCTCTGGTTGCCTGGGATGTGATCTGGTGTAAGAATGTCATCCACCTGAGAGGCGCACACCTCCATGGATGTGACCCAGGGTGTGAGCAACCAGAATCTTTATGGGAGCCCATGGACAACACCAGAGGGCGAGGGAAATACCGAGACATGAAACAGGCATGTGGCTGAGAAGCCTGGCTTTGCAAACAAGATGAGTGCAGCTCTGGCACTGGCTTTGGGCCACTTGAGATCCCCTGGAGCAATGTAGAGCACGAGCCACACAGGATGTCATCGCAAGATCCTAAGAGCCGCTGAGACATTTTGAGGTCAGGCTAAGAGTCACTGTGTAAGCCTGAGAAATCAACCTCGACTCTTTTTGTTCTTGTTTTTATTCCTGTTTTCCTACCACCTCACACTCCCCACTCATTACAATGTGCTTAATATGTATGCTTCATGGTCCAGAAAAACTTGAATTGATTTTTGTTTTTGTATACATGTGTCAGTTTACTTAAATGCTATACCAATCTTATCCAGTGACACAATCTTTTCTTAGTGCAATATTTTAAAGTCCTAACCTTGCATAATCCTCTGGCTTCTAAATGCTGTCTCATATTTCCATACTATTCACCCACTGCATTTTCTGTCTACTCTCTGGGGTAGTAGACACACATAGGGCATCCAATTTTAGGAGTTACCACACAGTGCTGCAAGAAGCATCCTTGTATGTGTATGTGTTTCCTGGTGGCCCTGTGGAAGAGTTGTAGCATGTGCCATACCCAGGTTTAGACTTGCTGACTCAGCAAATATGAGTATGCAATTTAAATACCACAGGTATGTTATCCAGGATGCCAGAATGAGTTTATGCTGCCTTCAGCGGTGCATGAGACTCTCTCCACACTGATCTCTCCACCAACATATGGCACGACCTCTTTAATTGATGTGTACGTATCTTCTTTATAGAAATTATGCACTAAATCAATTTTTTAACCAGGGTAACAAAGAGACACCTGTGCTCACTTTTCTATGTCTCCTCTAGCAGTATTTGTAGTTATATCACTTCCCTTCTGTTTCAATAGTACATTTACTGAAAATCAGATATGGCATCCCACCAAATTTGTTCCTGAATGGTCTTGTGCATGCAAAGCAAGAGTGACCTAAAAGTGAAGTGAATGCTATTGACTTGCTGCGGGACACAGATGAGATCTCCACCTTTCCCATAATTTGACTTTAAATTGGTGCCTGTGTTACTTACTGTCCCATCACTGTGACAAAATACCCAAGAAAACTGACTTGAAGGAGAGGAGATTTGCTTAGGCTCACAGTTCTGGTGGTTTCAGTTCATGGCAATGTGAGAGAGTACACAGTGGCAGCACGTAGTAGGGTGAAGTTACTCCTCTGTGCTGGGTGGGAAGGAAAGAAAAAGAGAGGAAGGAGCTGGGTTCCCAATATCCCCTTCAAAGGAGTGCCCCCAATGACCTAACCTCCTTCTGCTAGGCTCTTCCTCCTGATGGTACCCCCACCTCCCAGCAGTGCCACAGGCTGGGACCAAAGCCTTGAACCAATGACCCTCTGGGTACACTTGAGATACAAAGTATCACCGGACCTGTACATTTAATCTTAGTTGTTTTTCCCTGTCATACCCTTGAATTTATTTGAGGTTTTAGGGTTTTGGTTCACTCATTATGTTTGTATGTTTACTATTTTATTATTTCCACTTAAAATGCACTACCACAAAATGCCTCTACAAACCTACAAATGAATACCGCTGCAAGTCTATAAAATGCAAACAAATTGGTGATACCGAATACGGGGAAGGTTGTAAAGCTCCCAGCACTTCCCTACATTGTTGAGAAGAGTGCAGTGTGGCACAGTGTGACCTCACACCTGGATATTTCTTCTCAAGAGGTGAAAACACATTCACATAAAAGGTATGTGCACGTCTATGGTAGCTCTGTTCATGATTGCGCCAAACTACAAAGCAATCCCAGGCTGCTGTCAAAGGGCGATTATCTAAACAGATGTTACATTCACAGGACGGAGTGTCGCTCAGCAATAGGAAGAAGAGAACTGCGAACGCACGCGGCAACACGGATGACCTCACAAGACTTGCGGCAAGTAAAATCTCATTCGAAAGGCTCTATACTGCATGGTTCCTCGTCTATACCAGACTCAAAGAATGAAGGTTTTAGCGATGGACAGCAGATCCGTGGCTTGAGCTGTTGTTGCCAAGAGTTAGAGTAAAAGCATCATGAGGTGGCTAGGGGTAGTTCCTGATCGTGGCAGTGCTTATGTGGATGTATATTTGTATAAAAACTCATGAAACTATATTAAAAAAGTATTAAATGGGATTAAAGTGATGAGAGTTTGGGGAGAGTGTTTAAAAGGGGGTTGGTGCAAAGGAGTTTCAATGTAGCGGAACCAAGTTTGGCCCACAGCAGTGTGACTGCAGGCAGGCCCGGAAACACTGACCAAGGATGGCCAAGCTCAGATGGGCCAGCAAGGCTCCTACTGACGTCACATCTTCACAGGTTCAAGGGTGGGGAGGTGGTGACAGATTTTGGAGGCACAATAAGAAACAGACCTCTAGCCTTTGGAATGAGCAACAGCAGCTAAAGCCATGTGCTGAAGCTTCCGCCCAAGATGATTTTAATTCAGTGTCTTAAGTGTAAATCAAGCACTTACTAGGTGAAGGTGTTGCCCTGAGCACTGGAGAGATAAGTGAATGTCCAGACCCAGAGCTCATGGAACTAATATACTAGTGGGAGGGGTGAGGGGAGAGAAAATATATACATGATTTCAACTAACTGGAAGTGCCGTAAAGTCAATAAAACAGGAGGTGCATGGGGAGGCTGGTTAGAATGAGCGGTCAGGGAGGCTTTCTGTAGGAGACAACACGGAGAAAGAGAGGCATATGGACAAGCATAATCTTGCATCTAGGAGGAGGAACTATAGAGTCATCAGACAGTAAACTAATAACCAACAATGGTAACAAACAAGCTGGTTGCAGCTCTGTTAAATTGATTTCATGGTCAATACAAGTCTGGGCAGCTGAAGTAAATAATTTTAGCATACCCCGTGACAGATGTGATGGGCAGGTCCTTAATCCATGCCAAATGGTTTGGCACGGTCTGGACCATGTTCTGTCCTTGACTTTGAAGTTCATTTCCTACCAGATTCCCCTTGAAGCACAGACACGATTCCTGAAAATCCAGAGAACATGCTTCTGGAGTGAACATACTTTTCAACAACATCTTTAAAAATATGACTTATACTTTAATTTTATGTACATCACATTAATTCTCCAAAGTCCTTAGTGGATCTTCTGGGATATCTCATAGACTCTGCTTCCAGACTTTGAATATAATTTTTATTATATCTAGTTGAAAACGATCTATTAGTGGGGTTGCTAAGAGAAGCAGGCTGGGTGTACGGTAAGCTTTTTTTTTTTTTTTTCTGGTGGCTGGCTTTATGGCTGCACCATACAACTCTTGCCACTGTCTGGGCCGTAGAACATAAAGAGTTGGGTTATACCCTGTTTTGAGAGGCCACACGTTTCCCTTGGCCACTTTAGGGAAAGTTGCTCTTCTGGATCTGCTGGATACTCAAGAAATGCACGTTGTTCTCTGCCCTTTCCTAATCCCTTCTGTTTCTCTTTTGGCTCACATTTCACTGCTGTTCCATTCAATCAGGCCAAAGGGCCACCTCAATTCTCTTACTGCCCTTCTCATCCATCACCATTTCAATTTAAGCCTGTGCTTCTGCAATTGTCAGAGGCCCCAAGCAAATCCAGCTGGCACGTTGCTATGTGAGAGCTTGGCAGTGACACTCAGGAGGAAACAAGGGAGTGGGGGGAACTTACTAGAACAAGCAGCGCAAAAGGTTGGGTTTTTTCACTGTTTTCCAGAACCTGTTGCTATGTAAAAAAGGGCAAACCTGCCTACCCTCCTGTTTTTATTTCTAACTTCAAGAGAGGGCCCTGGGAGCATCTATTTCTGTTAGCAAAAACTATCTTCTTCTCTCAGTGCCCTCCAGGGCTCATGTTCATTGTGACAACATACAGGGAAAGTCAGACAGTCATACTGATGTGCCCTTGGCCCAGCGGAGCACAGAACTATCCCACTTTCTTGGCCTAGCCTGCTTACTTCTGTCTGTCTGGGACTCAAGTCTTTCCTTCCTAACAAAGTCTCCCATGACCACACTGCTTAGTATTTATCCCACTCCTCCTGGTTTGCTCAACAACATCTCCCTTGCTCTATCTGTTTGTTTCTCCACCTTGACTCCAGTATCTCCTGTTAATTCAGCATAAAATTAATCTTGTACTTTTGCTTATGGTTTTATGTCCATCTCTACTCCAGCCTGCTTCCAGGATATAAATTCCATAGGGGTGGGATCTTCTTATTCTTTGCAAAAAATGACATATCCAATCATCCTGCTGAATTTTCTACACGATGTCCAACCTCAACTTTATATTGATTTAAATTTAGATGGCCTCATCACTGCCCAGATAAACAATAAAAAGTCAAATATGTTAATTGTCCTATAAGCATGTGCTAATACAGTGGTACTGGCACATGTATTATTTAAATTTAAATGAGAACTTCCAGAAAGATGGCAGAGTGGTGAGCAGCCACAAATCAACCTGTCTGAGATCTGGAGTGTAGACACTGCAATATAGTAATGTGGGGAAGAGAAAAAGGAGGGAAGTGGGTCCCTGGGACGCAGCAAGGATCTGAAGCAAGAACTGGAGCCCATAGGTAAAGGGACCTCAATCCAGTGGAGGGAGCTAGCAAACAGTGCTCTCTCCCTAAATTCCAGCTGGCATCATGAGAGAGGTGTCTCATATCCACGGTGGCACGGGGACCACGGGTTACTTCAGAGGCCTCTAAAAACCAGTGGAGATGGAGCAGTGGACACTGTTGGCTGTAGTGGCTGGCAATTTCAACATTTCCTGGGGGTGATTGGCTGGTTGCCATTTTGGGAAGGGGCCCACTGAACCCAAGACTCAGAGCACCAGCAGGTTGGTTCCATCTTGTAGGTCCCAGTGTCAAGGTGAGTCATAGCCATGAGACACACCCAGGGATAGGGAGCCAAGTTCTTACCAGCAAGAGGACCCCAGAGTGCTGTGGGCCAAATAACTTGGGTCCTAGCATCACAGCCATAAACCAGTGTCAGCTTGAATATCAGGGACACTGAAAGCGCAGGTGCACTGCCGTTACTTACCGCCCCACTGTAATTCCACGGCGAGGTGCTGGAATCAGCCAACATGGATCTGGGCTCTTTCTGTCCTCTTCGGCTACCAGTGATAGCAGAGACACACCTAAAGCCTTTTTTCTTCCTTTCTTTTTTGTGATTGTATGTTGTTGTATGAGTGTGAACTTTATTTCTAGTTTTTTGTTTTGTTCTTCTCTTGTTTCTATTTCTTCTTTCTTTTCCTCTCATTTTCTTCAACAATTTCTCATATCTTGTGTAATCTTCCTTTGTCCTCCAGCCTTCTAATTTCTTTTTCTTCTTCTGTGTCTTTATTTTTTCCTCTTATCCTTTTTTTTTTTAATTTATTTATTTGTGTGTGTGTGTGTGTGTGTGTGTGTGTGTGGCCAGCTCAGCCCACCAGGGGGCGGGGCTGGCTGGCATGTGGTGCTGGGGGATGGGGGATTGAACCAGGTGCTTTGCTAAGCTTGTTCTAAGTAGGTGCTTTAGACCACTGAGCCATCTCACCAGCCCCTCCTCTTATCCTTTTAAAATTTTCTCCCTTGAGGTAATATTGCTCTGTTGAGGGGTTGTTTACTGTACATACTTTTCTGGTATATTTTAGATTTTTTTTATATAACTACAAATCTTGTCCCTAAGGTTAAAGGTGGCAAATTAATAATTACTATAACCCTTCATTTTCTAGGCTGTGCCTGATGTTATTACTGATTGTACTACTTTAGCCAAGGTGACATAGTTGTTCTATTGTACTACTTTAGCCAAGGTGACATAGTTGTTCTATTGTACTACTTTAGCCAAGGTGACATAGTTGTTCTATTGTACTACTTTGGCCAAGGTGACATAGCTGTTCTAATCAGTAGTTCTTCCTTGTATGCCAAGACTGAGGGTCATAGACAATATTATATGCCAATACCAAAGAATCAGGGCCTTGGACAAATAGGCAGCAACTTCTCATTCCCAATAAATTGAAGAGGCTGGATCTTGCAACAGATTCAAAAACCAAAAGCTCACACTACCTCGAAGACATCTCTGAAAATTAGTCCTTTCTGAAGGAGTTCTCAATACTAGCAATAAAGTATTTTACAAGCATTAAAGCAGAAATGAAAATTTAAAATAAGAAAATGAGAAGACCCAGAAGCAAAATGCAACCCCAGACTTGCAGCCTGCCCAAGGCAAACTCAGGGGTCAGTGAGGCAGAACACTTTGGAAGCCCCCCACCGGGATGCTCTGAAATGGTACCAGCAGAAGTAACATGGCAGATGAATGAAGCCCTAGAAAAAATAAAATTAGAAATAATTTCTCAGATCACTAAAGAGATGATGACCATAATGAGGGACATGAATAGAGAATCTGGAGTAAAGACAGATTTAAAAAATAGAGGAGCTCAGGAAAATGATGGAAACCATGAATGACCAATATAGGGAAGACATGGAATCCATGAAACATTCAAACAGATATATAGAAGTTTAAAATTCTATCAAAAGTGTATACAGCAGAATGATCAGAAAAAAGACAGCATGTCAGATCTAGAAGACGGGTTTGTAGTTAGTGATCATGAAAAGAAAGATTCTTTAAGGAAAGCAAGGGACCATCAACCCCACAGGTGATAAATGATGCAAAACACAAGATTTATGAGAACCAGTGAAAAAGCAGGAGATAGTGCAAACAAGACAATAAACCTGTTCCCAGAAGTACTGGTAGAAAACTTCCCAAGGATGGAGGAAGAGGCATATAGAACTCCAATTAATCAAAAAGTCTACACCAAGGCATGTAATAGTTAAGATTCCAGAAATTCAATAGAAGATCAGAATATTAAAAGCTGTTAAAGAAACAAATCACTTATAAAGGAAAGCCTATTAGAATCACAGCAGACTTCTCAACACAAACTCCCAAGTCAAAGAGAGCTTGGAGTGAAATATTTCAGGCCCCCAAAGAAAATTACCTTGTGCTTGTCAGGTAGGTGCTGATACCAATGAGCTCTCTCCCCAGCCCATAAAAACTATCTTTCAAAATATATGGAGAAACAAAACACTTCCATGGCAAAGAACATCTGAAAAAATTCATGAGCACCAAACCAGTACTCCAGAATGTTCTGAAGGATGTTATAGAAAGAGATAACAAAAGACTACAATCCCATGAACCCCAGCAGAATGAATCCTCCAGGCAAGGCAAGCAATTAAACAGAGAGGAAAGAAAGGAAACTAACAATAGAAAAATGATATGACTAGGATAAGTCAATACATACTAGGTATAACCATCAATGGCCTCGATTCACCTATCAAAAGAAACAGAATAGTAGAATGGCTTAAATTTAAATAAATGAGACAATCTTGATTGTTGACTTGACTAGCTTGAGAGAAACCCTTTGGGGACTACACAGCATCTCTGCCTCCTGGATTCTTCCTCTCTGGCTCTCTTCTGCTCTCTGGTTCACGCTATGTAGTGGGCACTCTTCCCTCAGCACATCCATCATCTGTCTTGGCATCAACTGACCATGGATTGAGCTCTTTGAAAGCATGAGCCAAAATAAATCCTTTTTTCCTTGAAGTTGGCTTTCTCAGGTATTTGGTCACAGTGACAAAACTCTCATTAATACAATTAGAATTCAAATTTAAAATTCAGTTCCCAGGCCCAGGGAGATAGCTCAGTAGAATAAGCACTTGCCTGGCAAGTGCAGGGTCCTGAGTTCAATTCCTGCTACCGAAAAAAAAAAAAAAAGATCAGTTCCCATGGTACATCAATTATATTTATGTGTGCAGGAACCATAAGTGGGCAGTGGCTATCACTGAGAACTGCACAGTGTAAAGTATTTTCACCACAGCAGAAGGATGCACTGAAAAGCATTCTACAAATGAATTAGGCTGTGGATTAACTGGATGTTTCATTTTCATTTGGAAACAACTTGTTTAATATATACTTTGAGAAACATCATATAACTCAATTGTGTCCCAAATTTTCTTATCAAGGAGATTATGGGGCCACAGAGCAACGTGATTGATGACATAGAGTGTGCCTAAGGAGAGTCACCTGGAGAAAAAACATTCTCTCAGGCTTTCACAGAGAACAAATTTGTCAAGCAATGGCTGTGACTCATTCAGATGGCTGACACTGACAAAGGAGCTGCAAACTGTGGTACAGGGTTACGGGATAAATCCTGAGGGTACTTGACTGACCTTATCAGAAACAAAAGTTACATTTCTTGTTATATAGGTCTTTATCTTGGTCTTAACCATCCAGCAGAAAAGTGTAAAAACGAGGTATATAAAGTAAATCCACATTAATATGATGAGCTGTGAAAGGCTCAAGTCAACAACTTCTGCGGATAACCAGCTACTATTATGGACTGCTGGACTGTGTTGGATTGTCTTGCTGAATTCATGCACCTATAGTATTTAGATGCCAATGGAATATCCATCTCTGACAGGACTAAACAAAAAAAGGGGATACAAAGGAAGGACCATTTTTTATCTGTATATACAGAATAGTTAAAATAGATATACAGTTACTTTGTCTTAATTCAATGAGAAGAATGCTTGGACAAGATATCCTGTCTGCATCTTATACGATGGATAACCACTAAGAAGATAACAATGTACAATGTATTATTTATTTATTTATTTATTTATTTATTTATTTATTTTTTGTGGAACCGTGGATTGAACTCACACCCTTGCGCTTGCCAGGGAAGCGCTTATTCCACTGAGCCTTCTCCCCGGTCCCAACGTATTAATTATTGAAACTTTCCTATTAATCAGTTTTGAAAGTGTCTCATTGCTATTTGTTTCTCAATAAAATAAAATAAAAATATATATACTTTGAGAAAGATAGGATAGAAGTTTCTCAGAAAGAATTCAGAAATTGCTGCTTTGAGCATATAGGTCTTAAGATAAACACAATAGAAAATACATATTTCATTGCCTTAAGTTACAGATAGAGCACTTCAGGAATTCAAGGCAAGGAGAAATTTCTGTTTTCAGGGTAGGAAATCAAGGGAAACCTCTTGGTGGAGGTGAATCTGATAAAAAACTGATTATTATCCCAAGTCTGAAGCACCAATTACTCAACACTTTGAGATAATCAACAGCAAGAACCCATAAAATGTTGGGTGAAAATCGGAACTCTAAGTAAGGAGATGAAAACTCAGGCTCCCATAGCTTTTGGATTTTGCTTCTGCTTCTCCCCCATCTATGCCTTAGGAGGAGGAGCCCTCGCATCTGTGGTAACAAAGACTTCTTGTCCTGGTGCTTTCTGCTAGTAGAACAGAACTGAAGAAAAAAGATGGGAACTAACAACTTGGTTGATTGCTTCTCCAATCCTTTACTTGCACGGCTGGGAATTACAACCCAAAGAAGGGCTTCACTTAATGTAGCTCCTTGCAGGGCACAGCTTGACACTTTTATCTAAATAGGGATGTGTGGCTGAGGAGTGGTAGAGTTCCTTTACCCATACCCCTATCCTTATCCCATAAGGCTAACTTATACTGACCTGGCCTTTACCAATGGGCAAAGGACCTAATACCCCCAAGTGGAAAATAAGCTGATATTAAAAGAACAAGGCATGTGAAGAGCAGTTATGTCCAAAGAAAAAAACTTTAAGTTTCCAAGCTCTGGTGTGGGTCTCCAACACTCCCACTGTCAGAGGAGCCTTTTCTGAGTGACTACACTGATGCTATTTAGAAGCTTTCAATGAGCTCCACTGACCACTGAGCCATCGTGGAGGACGGTTCTTCTATGGTTCATAACAGATGTTAACTAACTGGCCCACTACGGCTATGTTTATACAGCTTGTGAGTTATGAACAGCTTTACATGTTCAAATGGTGAAAGAAATCAAAGGAAGAATAATATTTCATGACACATGAAGATTTTATGAAATTCAAGTTTTAATACCCAGAAAAAAAAGTCACATTGGAGCACAGCCACACTCATTGGTTCATTTATTGCACATGGCTGCTTTCCTTATATGATGGGGAGAGTTTAGTAGTTGTGACAGAAACCACATGGCCTACAATAGCTAAAAAAATTACTATCTGGCCCTTAACAGAAAAATTTGTCAGTCTTGTTCTCTACCTTCAATTTCTTAAGGCACTTATTAGCATAACAGCCTCCATGTGTGTCTACAGCACTCCAGTAGAAAAAGCGTTTCCACATATTGCATTTCTGCCTTTGTCTTGTGTGGTCTTGGACTGCATTAGAGCCTTGGCAGGGTGTTGGTGCTTCATAAAAGAGTTATAAAGCTGTGTGTGGTGTAAACCCAGCACTCTGGGAGGTTGAGGCAGGAGGATCGCAAGTTTGAGACCAGCTTGTGCAACATGGTGGCTGTTATGATTTGTGTCTAGGTCCCCCATTTCCCAAGCTTCTTACAGTTTTACATGGGGATTTTTTGGAGAGCGGCTGAATCTAGAGTTTGTGATTCATTCATGGTCTAATGCTGAGACTAAAGGTATGAGTGTTACACTCACCTTTGGAGGGGTAGCCTGATACAATATGCAGGGCAGAAAGAGGCTTGTTTCTTTTCTCTTCCTCCCCATTGTTGCTTATGGTGTCTTCTGCCACCATGAATAGTTGCCCCTCTGTCATGTGCCACCCTATCTTGTAGCTAACAGATATAGACTGAAACCTCTACCAACTGTGAGCTAACTAGACTGTTCCTCCTTTAAAAATTTTTAAACATTGGGTATTTTGTCTTAGCAATAAGTAAAGAAACTAAAACATCAATTTAGTGGGTGCCTGTGACAAAATAAAAAGTTAAAAAGGACATGACCTTGTCGTTTAGTGAGAAAGCTCTGGGTTCAATCCCTAACCCCACCGAGGAGCAGGGCGATCAAGATCCACAAGTCAAAACCACAAATCAGGAATTAGGAAACAGGAACCATGTGAAGACATTTTTCTTTTCCTTTCTTTTAGACAAGACTTCACTATGCAGCCCAGGCTGACCTAGAACTTGTGGCAGTATTTGTGCCTCAGCCTCCCCAGTGCTAGGATTACAGGTATGCACCACTACACCTGGCTCAAAGGCCTTTTTCCTAAAGGCAATATTCTAGATGTTTGAAAAATTTACACATTTTATTGTAGACTAGAGACAGCAGTAAGATAGAAGGTAAATTCTGGGTCATACAGTTAAAATATGATTGTGATTTCAGGTCTTGAAGCCCTTGCTTAATCACCTTTTTCTTCATGATTTAATGTCCATAATATATTATTTATTTACTTTTAAGAGAGTAAAGAATAGGAAAAAAATACTTCACTAGAAACGATACAGAATCTCACTAAACAAAATGATGGGAATTCAATAATGGTTGTTATATTGTATATTGTTCTCTTCAAATTAGTTGTTCAAATTTGTTATTCAGATTGACAGATATAAGCATGCAAAATTGGCCCAAAAATTAAAAAGAAAAAAAGAATTAGGGCCAGCCAAATAGCTCAGCAGATTAAAGCACCTGTAAACAGGTGCAAGGGGTCAGGAGTTCAATTCTCAGGCCTGCCATGCCGGCCATACCCCCCGGGCGTCCTGAGATGGCAATTGAGATTGGGCGTGGTGGCACGCGCTTGTAACCCCAGCTCTTGGGAGGCAGTAAACAGGTGGGTCACTACAAGTCCAATCTAATAGTGAGACCCTGCACACCCTGTAGACCCTTCCCTAAAATATAAAAAAAAGAAATGAAAAAAAATTAAGCATTGAGAAGACCCAGGGGCGCGGGGTCCTGAACAGACCCAGAGCGCAGGCCCGGCGAATGAGTGAGATGACCAGGGCTGCCGGATCCTGAATAGACCCAGAGCACAGACCCGGCAAGTGAGTGAGACGACTTGGGGCCCGGCAGGATCCTGAACAGACCCAGAACCCTGGCCTGGCGAGTGAGTGAGATGATCCCGGGCCCGCGGATCCTCCTTTGACCCAGAGTGCAGGCCCAGCACGGAACCCTTCAGCAGAACTCCCTGCAAAGAGGTTAGAGGCAAGACCCACCCAGCTGATTCAGGAGCAGAACATCTTGCCAGAGTGACACAAAGGGTTCAACTCTTATGCCTGCAGCAGAAAGAAGTGGAGCACAGCAGCCAGATCCAAACAACACCCACCTGGAGGAATCCGAACTTCATAGATCCAGACCTGGTGCTAAGGTAATAACTCTATCTAAGCTCTACACCAAAGGTCAGAAGACAGTGGTATGACAAAGAGAATGACAAAGAGAAGGAACAAAATGCAG
>NW_004524596.1:6874159-6896112 GCF_000260255.1 Octodon degus | reverse complement strand
ACACTCTTTAAATGTCTTTGCAAAAGGTTCATTTTTCTTGGAAATGTGGTATTATAAGTTGAACTAAATTAAGAAATTTTAAATTTTTAAATAGTTATTGCTTACTCCTTTCTACTGTGAGAATTCTAATTACATGAATATGTTTCTTGGTTTTTGACACAGTGAACTATTATGACTGATCTGTAAATTCTTTCTTCATTTTTATTTTGGACAGTTTTTATTGTTATATTCAGTTATGTTTGTAAATAATTCATTTTCAATTTGCAATCTATTAAAAAATTAAAAAAAAAATTAAGCATTAACTGCTCCTTTCAATAGACCAGCAGAAATCAGAAGTATGATTATCTGAGCTATGCTGTGTACACACACATATATTTTCTTTCTCTCTCTGTCCTTTCCCTCATCCCAGTTGTTCCTTCCCTTTGAACACTTTCTTTCCCTTTCACAACATCTACTGTCTGTTTCAGATTTTATTTACTATTCAGGTTCTTACACTAGGGAGACAATATGTTTACACATGTGGGTCTGACTTATTGCATCTGTGAATATGGTCTCTAGTTGCAGCCATTTACCTATAAAAACCTCGAGTTTAGTTTTCTTTATATCTGAGTAATAATACTCCGCTGTATAAAAGTATCACATCTGTGGCGGCATACATCTGTAATCCCGATACTTGGGAGGCTGAGGAAGGAGGATCGTTATTAGTTCAAGGTTATGCTTAACAGTATTTGGCTGTTAAGCGTTCCTCAAAATTAACATTAACTACATTGTTACTTGTAAATCTCACATTGGAGCTGTGTACCAGGCAGCTCTGCACCCTGTTTGGCTACAGAGGTACAACTCGAGCGGAAACTGTCTGGCTTCCTAGCGGAAACAGGCAAAAATGCAGGGGAATGCTGGTGCAGCAGACACCACGCAGTGGGGTTCAGACTTGAGGGTCAGGTTTGGCAAGCCCGAGGGGTCTCTGCCCTTACCTACCCACAGTATACCCTTTGGTTTCAGCCCTGGGAACTTGTGAGAAGACTCAACTCACATTCCATTCCGATTCCATAGACTTTCACTAGGTAGGCATCTGCCTTATGGAAGGTTCTATTCTAGGTGCTATAAATACAAAGATCAAAGATGTGGGATTTTCATTTGGCTATAGTACAGCTTGGGGAGATGGAAGAATACAGCCCACACCTCCAAATACAGAATCGCTGGCTGAAAGGGCAGCCAGCTGCAGCTTGAACCATGAAGGAGATGTTTCTGAATTTCCCAGAAAACAGCTTACTCAACATGGTTATCAGGTTTCTCCTTGGCTCTTTCCCGCGCATGTGTCAAGAAACTGAACCAGTAACACAGAATTTAGCCTATTTGATTGTTGGGAAACCCCAAAAATATCCCATGGGGATAAAAGACAAAGAGATATGCGAAGAGTCACAATTTGTGGTCCAATCCTGGACCAGATCTTCTGTTGTACTCTGGGGACACGGCACCCAGATCCTCTGAGGGATCCCTTATCCCTCTCCTTTCCACAGAGGCCCTCAGTGGAAATTCCCCAAGTTCTGCTGTTGGGCTGGAGATATCATTTGGTTGCAAGGAACCTTCGAGCCCCTGCCTTTCTATGGTACAGATGAGGAGGAACGGAAGCAGGAAAGAGAAGGGGAAATGAGGCCTGGGATGAGAAAGAGAAGAGGGGTGGTGAGATTCCTTGGGGACAGGGGTGTAAGTGTAGTGAACACACCAGGCACCACAGGCTTTCCCTTATTTACCAAACCCTGGAGAGTGCTGCACTTTTACCCCAAAGCCTCATTCTTTCACATGTCCTTCTGAGCTCTGCATATGACTCTCAGCTCCAGCAGTTACTTCCTCTAACCTGTGTGAGTTACTCAGCCTCAGGGAGCTTGGGTCTCATTACCTGTAAAATGGACATCGAGACCTGTGGGAAAGATTCAGAGAGCCCAAGTGTGCAAAGCTTTTCCTGTTCTATCTTCAACAAGAGGGAAGGGTGCTTCCATCCTTGAGTTTCTCTCCAGCTCTCAAAGGCCGGAGAGAAACTGAGGCTACTATCACGTTAACAATGTGAATTCAGGGCCAAGTCACCAGGGTTCTGAACTGTTCTGAGCCCTTACTGAGTCATGCCATGCGGCATGTGTGCTGCACACTCAACTCAGGTAGCTCGGTGTTTGAGAACTGACAGTTTTTTTGGAACTTGCAGGGTTCTGTTAGTGCCACACAGTCTGGGACTCTGGGCTGTGAGCCACCACCATTTTTATTTCTGTAGATAAAAAACAGGCAAAATCTAGGCAATAGTCAATGTGCATTTGCCAAGTTCTAGCACGTGATCAGCTTCCGCAGCACAGCCGTGGTAAGGCTGCACAAAGCAATGCAGAAAAGTCTAGGGAGAGTATAAGAAGCCTTCTCAGGGAAGGAAGCTGAAAACATATTTTCAGTGTGCCAATTTGCTTCAGCTTGGCAGGCAGTGATGCTTCTTGGGAAACTCATCAAAGATCCAGAGCACCACAGCAGGGAGGGGCTTACCAGGTGCACAACCCACAGCGTAGCTCTGTTCTGTGAAGCCTGTGGCACCTGGTGTGTGTTCACTACACTTACACCCCTGTCCACAAGGAGTCTCACCACCCCTCTTCTCTTTCTCATCCCTGGCCTCATTTCCCCTTTCCTTTCCTGCCTCTGTTCCTCCTCATCTGTACCCTAGAAAGGCAGGGGCTCGACAGTTCCTTGTAGCCAACTGCTATCTCCAGTCCAACGGCAAGACTTGGAGATGTAAAGTTTAGGTACAGCTGAAAAATCTTAGGAAAATCTCTCAGGGCAGAAATTTTTATCACCATTTTTCAGATGAAAAAACTGAGGTTCAGAAAATTTTGAGGGGGCTGGGGAGATGGCTTACTAGAATAAGCTCTTCCCAGGCAAGCACAAGGGCCTGAGTTCAAGCCCCGGTTCCTGAGTTCAAGCCCCAGTTCTGCCAAAAAATAAATAAATAAAAGAGTCCAATCTATAGTGAGACCCTGAACTTCCTGTAGACCCTTCCCTAAAATAAAAAAAAGACCAGCAGAAATCAGCAATGCCACTATAAAAAAAAACAACAAAACAAAAAAGAAAAGAAAAAAAAAAGAAAATTTTGATCACTTACCCAAGTTCTTACAGATAGCAAGTGTCAGGTCTGGATTTGAATTCAGTTTTTAATCCAGGAACTTTGTGTCTCATATCATTCTGCTTTTGCCTAGAAGCCTAAATTTCTAGGAAACAGACTTCACCTCCTCTCATTCACTTTGCTATGTATCCCTACTTAATGTTTCCCTGAAAACAGACACTAAAACCGCCAGGATACCTGAGGCAGCCTTAGGCAAGCTTGCGCCGGGCAGTACAGTGGGGTCTTGCCCTGGTTGTTACCACATTAGACCTCAGCAGAGAGAATACTGCATTTGCCACCTTGGTACAGCACAGCTCTGGCTCTGGCACCCGAGGGCTTGTCAGTGCCAGCCTCTGTGTGTACAGGCTGGCTAAAGACTTGCAAAGGGCAGCACAGAAGAACAGAGCGATGCTGTGGTTTGCACACCCGGTAAACCCCTCGCTGCTGCGGTGCTCTGGATCTTTGATGAAATTTCCCAAGATGCATCACTGCCTGCCAAGCTGAAGCAAATGAAACAGGAGGCTCTGCGGTGAGACTGCTGCCCAGGACCTGCGTTTGGACAGGGCAACTCCATGGCGCCCAGCCTTAATTTCCTCTGGTGAAAGTTCCTGGGAGTCTGGCTGGGTCCGCAGCCAGCCTCTCTGGATCACATCACACTGGATCATGTCTCATATAAGCTGTGAGCCCCGGGTGAAATAAGTTCTTTTTGGCAGAGGCAGAGTGGGAACTGGCACGTCTATCAGCAGATTAGCTGAAGGGTGAGAAGGAGCCAGACCTCACGGAGACCCAATTTCTTGCATCAGCACAGTGGTGATTTCCTGTTGGAACCACTGCAAGAGCCTTCCTGAGCAGATGATTCTGGAAGGTAAAAAACAGAAGACCAGTATTCATCATAGTTATATAAAAAACGTTAAATATCCCAATACAGAAATTCTTATCTAGATTTCTGCAAACTTTTACTGAACCAAGACAAGTATTCTTTTAAAATTAATACACACAGCCCAACAACTTGAACAACATGCTGACAGTCCATGAAGATCACTGCCAGGCAACTGATACTTGGTTTTTGTTTTTTTTTTTGTTGTTGTTGTTGTTTTTTGGCAGAACCGGGGATTGAACTCAGGCACTTGCGCTTGCCAGGGAAGCGCTTATTCCACTGAGCCATCTCCCTGGCCCCAATATTTGTTTTATGTTGTCAACAAGAGCAAGAGGTGGGGGAGGAAGGTCATGAAGTCCTGGAGATGTAAAGTTTAGTTTCCAATGAAATGACTGCTCTAAAATCTACAGTAAATATGATGTCAAATTCAAACTCGGTCTCTCTCTCTCTCTCTCCATTATATAGTTAAAAAAGGCAAATTCAACTTTCAAACTACCTATTTAGGGAATGAATATGTGTCCATATGGAGTAAATAAAAATTCAAAGAAACATGGAATTTAATAAGAAAAAAAGAATAGATTGTTGTGAAAGGTCAGAGGACTGAAGACTCAGTGGGGCTGCTTACAAGCGCAGGTAAACAAGAAAAGAAGAAGTGTATCAGATTTATATTTCTGAATGTCTCTTTTGATTATTTTACCCTGAGGTGGAAAGAAAGGACAGCTTCTGTGTTTTATTTATGTACTAAGAATGTTAAGAAAGAAAAGTACCAATATATTAGCAACCAATAAGGAAGCCTTTGGGTGCTGGATTATCAGTTTTGGTGATATCAACCTAGTCACCACAAATGAGTCAAAGAAGGCGATAGCCAATAAGCACATGAAAAAATGATCAACATGAGTAATCAAGAAAGTACGAATGAAGGCCACAGTCAGACACCACCTCACTTCCCTCAGAACGGCTAAAATTAAAGATGGAGACTGAGCCTATCAAGTGGTGGCAAGAATGGGGAGCAACTGGACCTCTTGTGCATTTCTTATGGGAATGCAAAATGCTACGGCCGCTGGAAAAACTTTGGCAATTTTTAAAATAAAGCCAGTGTACACTTAATATATGATGCAACAATGGATTTCTAGGTTTTTATATTCCTCGGACTGCTCTCCCACTTACAGCCGTGTCTGCAGAGACTTATATGTTAATGTGCAAGTCAGTTTTATTCATAGTAACAACAAACTATAAGCAACCCCACTCAGGTTAAACAAAACTTGATACACTTAAAATACACGTTACTACTCAACAACAAGGTGGAATAAACTACTGATACACCCAGTATCATAAATGAATCTCAAAAGAGCCAGGTTTAAAAGAACACGTATTATGATTCCACTCACATGGTATTCTAAAGACCAACTTACCTATAGTACTGTAATGTGAGGTCCATTTATATCTGTGAAGTTTTGCAACTGGAATGTTCCTAAGTCAGGGGCTTACTGCAATAGTAAGCACATTGGGGGTCACCAGGATGGGGTCCAGGTGTCAGCCAGGGATACAGGGAACTTGTGGAATGGAGCACATGTTCTGCATCTTGATTGTGGTACAGATTATATTTGTTAATATGGCAGAACTCAACAGATGATACAATTAAAATGTGTAATTTTCTATGTGTAACTTACATCTTGATAAATTTAATATAAAAAGGAAAAGAAGTGCTCTTTGTAACGAATGGATTTTAGGGACAATAAGAGAAAACACTCACTTCCAAGAGAAGTCCCCGAGGTGGTAGGGCAACAAGGATCCCCAAATCTACTATTAAATGATTAAAGCTGAGTCACAAGCTGTGTACTGTGGTACACTTTCTGGTCCTGACTTAGACAGCAAACTCAAGTTGGGACCTAGCTATGTGTGGTCACTGCATTGTCCAAGGGTTCTGTATCAACTGGAAAGAAGTCCTACCCCCAAAGGATGCCCACCTTGGGACTGGGTGGGAAGTCAGACGTGCAGTTATTGTTTCTGCACCACAGCAACTTACTTTGTAAGGAAACTGGATGCTGATAAGCACTTTGTAAAACAGGCTTGGTGAAACCCACACAAGCTTTCCCCCTCATTCTCAGCCTCCTCTAGCCATTTCTGGGAAACAAATGGTATAGTCCATTGGGGGGGGGATTAACTGTTCAACAGAATGGTAATCTCAACTAAATTGTTAAGAAATGCAAATAACAGTTCTGTAGCAATGAAAAGCTGCATCTTTTATCCAAATAGAAGAGGAAATTCTGAGTGAACAATAACTTGTGGAGAAATCACCACCACCACATGCAAGAGAATTCTTCCTGGGTAGAACAAGGCACCTGCCTGGGCCCTTCTCATGAATTTATCTTACCAAACCAAACTCTCTACCCAAAGCCAATCTTAAATTCCCACTTTCTCTTCCAGTGTACTATTCCCCAAGTTTCTCACACATGCATTCCATGGGAGATACTTGTCCTTGGATAAGTTAGCAATTATACACATTTCCAAAAAAAATCTTTCTTAACTAAGTTTTTCCATTGTTAGCTACCTTAAGTATCTCTTTTTATTTTAGAAAAATGGAAACAGAGAATTAGTCCCTAAGAACAAGTTGGTTCCAAATATATTGTCTCTCAATGCTGCATGGGTCAGGGCTAGAAATCAGGCACAGGACACTACTCTCCACACTCACTAGGAAATTTATCAAGTTATTATTTCAGTTTTTTCCCTGATCAATGAAAACTATCATTTTCTTACTCTAGCTCAGTAACTAAAGGTTTCATTGAGTTATTAGATAGGTGTAAGGCTGCCCCTGGCATTGCCTCAGACTCATCTCCTCAGGTCTGGTGTCTGCCTGACTACATTTCCCAGCATGCCCTACTCTCCCGGACTTTCTGTTTCCTCTCTCTGTTTCTTCCTCTTTGTGTGCTCTTGCCATGTCAAAGCATAAGCAAGGTTGAAATGACTTCTAGATTTCTCTTCAAGGAACATGCATTTTTGTTGAGCTGCTTCATTTACTTTTACAAATGTTAACTGTGTACCTTCGCGAGACCAAAGTCAACAATGCGTGGCCCTTGCCTTCACTTTGCTGAAGACCTTACAGTGAGTTGGGTGAAAAGACAAAAAGCAGTGCCTTAACGTTCTGAGGTGTGCCAGAACACAACTGTTTAGGTGGGTATGTTACTGGCAATCATAGGTACTTAGAAACATGTAAAATAGAAGTCAAACATGGCTGCACTGCCATGGCTGGCCAAAATCACCATTGTCCTTCTTCTGGTTTCTCTAAAGGGGAGTCCCTATTAGGACTGCTAAGATGTTATGAACAGGGTGAAGGCTGTTTCACTCAATCTGTACAGCAATCACAAGTTGGCACAGTATTGCTCTTTTAGTGTTAACCTCCCCTTGCTCTGAATGTCAGCAGCTATTAGCTGTTAATGTCGGGAGCCCTCCTTGCTAAGATTAAGCAGCTACTGACAAACCTTAAGAGTTCTTCTAGCCCTACAGATGGAAGCTCCTGGAAATTCTTTATTGCTGTCATTACCTAGCTGTTAACTGCCTTTAGTATTACCCATTTAAGCTACTGGCTTATGCACAGTATCAGAATTTGTTTCATTAGGGGTAGACGAAGGGTGGACCGCACTGAGAAGGGCTACAGATGAATAGTCAGTCATTCAGAGGCAGAATCCTCTGGAATAGGTCCAACAACAAAGCTTGTTTCAGCTAAAGTGATTATCTCTGAGTAGCCATTCAGCACCTGATGGAGCTGTGGCTGGCTAAATGATATTTGGGGCAACTTCAAAATACAAATTAAAAGTACCATTTAAGAAGCATCAGGCCTGCCTCTTCTGTCTCAGTTGGGAAGGTTTTATGACAAGGCTTCCATCACTTCGACCAGGGTTTGTCTGAGAAAGAGCTCCATGAGTGGTCATAAGTATAGGTGCTTTTAGGTAGGGAAAAAAAATACTAAGCCAAACAGCAGGAGTCCCAGGCTTGCCAATCAATCACTCTGTCTGGAATGTGATATGTTTATACTCCCAACAATTTTAAAATTTAGAAACCTAATTCATTATTGAGAAAAATTATCAATGACAGATACATAACTATGTTCTCTGGCAGAGCCTTAATTGGATGGGCCCTTGAAGCTAGGCAAACAGGCCCTACCATGTAGGGCATGGAATTCATCTAATAACCAATATTGACTGTCATGATTTTTTACAGGCCCTAGTCATAAAGGTAGTGATTTTACAGTCAAGTCACAAGTTCAGATGTTTATATTACTCTTTGAGATTTATTTTATTTCTAGGAGTTCAGGATCCTTTGCAGTTGTAATCAAACATTTACTGTGCTAATACCGTAGGACTATCTGGGGGGTGATTCCAATTTTGCAGAAGCCTGAAGCTTACACAATTTGGGGAATCTTTAGAAAAAATGATGCAAATATACAAATATAAAATTGGGGTTCAAAATGACTATTTAGAATGGAAATGACATTATAAATTATAAAACTAAAAATTATAAACATTACAATTATCACAAAATCCAGAAAATATATTAACTGTGTAGCAGCCCTGTATTTTCCTTAGCATTTTGCCACATAGTCTTTGTGTACTTTATCAAATGGTATTAATTATTATTATTATTATTATTTTGGCAGAACCGGGGATTGAACTCAGATGCTTGTGTTTGCCAGTCAAGTGCTTATCCTACTGAGCCATCTCCCCGGCCCCCAGATGGCATTAATTATTTAATGTCATTTTGTATTGAGATGACAGATGATGAAATACTGGTTTTTGCTCTGGCACAATTCAGTTATATTTGTATTTCATTATGGATGCTTTGGTAAATATCCTCTCAGTCTTACTTCTCTGTGGCATACAGTAACTTCCTTAGGAGCCCTTCTTCAAAGTGAGCCCTTGGAGAACTTCAGGTCTTTGAGCACAATGGGCTGGGCCAGGATGACCCTACTGCCACAGCTGGTCCAGCTCCTCCCGGCCCCTGCACTTCCAGTGTCCATCCCACTTCACTTCCTGCTGTGGGTAGGCCCCAGTAAGTTTCGAACCTTGAGTGAGGACTGAGTAAGGCATAGGTAACATCTTGTTTATGTCCTCTTTGGTAGCCAGAGACATGGCTGAAGTTTAATAAGGGTTCTCAGGAACAAGCTGTTATTGGGATTAGCTAAAGTGGAAGTTGGAACCTGCCTACTGACCATCTTTATCACCAAATTAGCCTAGAATTTCTCATAAGATAGAACTGGATGGCCTCCAAATCTTCATCCTACTGCTGGCGGTATATTTGAGGGGAGATTAAAAAGAAAGAAGTAAAATGTTCTTATTCATAAAAGATGTGATTATGAATAAAATCAAACGGAATCTATAGCAAAACTGGTAGAAATAATGAGTGAAGTTAAAGAGGTCACAGGATGCAGGACCAATGTACAGGACTGGGGATGTGGCTCAGTGGCAGAGCCCTTGCCTTATGTGCATGAGGCTCTGGGTTCGATCCTCAGTACCACATACACACACAAAAATACAAAAATCAATTGAATTTCCATATAAAAAATTCAGAAACTGTAAAGAAAACAGTGTTCAAATATGAAATAACTTGGTGTAAAGTTAACATACAAAATAAAAAATCCACGCTGCAAACTTAAAAACATTGTTGTGAGAAATTAAAGGCATAAACAGAGGTAAATTATATTAATAGTTTGAAGACTTAATATTGTTGTCAATGCTTTTCATATTGGTCAGTACAATGCCAATCAAAATTTCAGCCACTTTTTTTTTGGTATGGTGGGGCAAAAATAAAAACTGATTATAAAACTCATATGGAAAAGCAAAACATCTATAATAGCCAAAACAAATTTAAAAAACAAAGTTGAGGAGAACATACTCTTTAAGTGAAATAAATCAGACCTGCATATGCAAACATCATCTTGTCTCCTTAGTGTGAGAACCTGAGAGAGAAAAATGGAATCTGAAGGATACAGTAGACACTGCTAAGAGTGAACTTATTCAAAAGGAAAAAGTTACTGAGTTGAAGAGAAGGACAGGAAAGGGAGTGGGGAAAAAGAGATATAGCTATGTATGTATGTATGCAGGATGGTTTGCACAACAGTACTGTGCATTTCTGCTGGTTTATGGAAAGAAGCGGTGCTTTAATTTGTTTTGCCTCCTGTTTTCAATTGTTTGCGCTTTTTCTCTTCTTAATTATCTATACATTTCTTTCTGTTTTTCTTTCTTCTTCCAATTTTACATGCATATATCTGGTAATATGAATAACTGGTTGGAAGACAACATTATGTTCCAGCATGGGGCTTTTTTGTGTGTTTGTGTGTGCAGGGTCTCACTACACAGCCTAGAGTCATAGTGATCCTCCTTAGTGCTGGGATTACAGGCACACACCACCACTTTCGGACTCCATCACCAGCTCAGCGTCCCTGGGGGAAGGGCCAGTACAGCATGCAGAGCCAGGAATTGAACCCTGATACCTGTGCTTATCTAAGCAAGCGCTTAGTAAGCTGAGCTATACCGCCAGCCCAAGACAACATTATGTATTACAACAAATACTATGAAATTCATATTACTTTATTAAATGAAATTCTGCATCACTTGTTATTTTTTTGTTTTAATTCTAATTTTTACTTTCTTTAAAAAATAAAAAAGACAAAAAAAAAGAAAAAAGAAAACAAAGTTGCACAATTGACACTACCTTATTTTAAAACTATGATAACAATATGGTACTGGCATGAAGGTTAGTAAATAGATCAATGCAAAATCATAGAAAGCTGAAATTCTTTCATCCATCTATGTATCTATCTACCTGACTTTTTTCAAGGCACAAAGGTGATCCAGAGAAGAATCAGGAGTTTGTTCAAGGGCCGGCCAGATAGCTCAGCAGATTAAAGCATCTGCTTAAACAGGTGCAGTGACCAGAGTTCAATCCCTGGCATGTCGTGCTAGCCCCACCCCTAGGGTGTGCTGACTTGGTGTCTGAGACTGGGCATAGTGATGCACACTTATCATCCCAGTGCTTGGGAGGCTGAAAACAGGAGGATCACTATGAGTCTGATTTGTGTAGTGAGACCCTGCATTCAATACATTTTTAAAAAATGAATTTGTTCAACAAATGGTGCTAGAATAATCACTTACCCAAATGACACAACAAATGAGCTTAAAGCTATACCTCAAAGTCTATGTAAAAGCCCCAATGATCCCATTTAAATTGTGGGCAAAAATACATATAGGCACTTCACTATCAAAGTATACAAATATGTACAATGAAATAATGCTGAACATCACCTGTCATTAGGGAAATACAAATTAAACTCCAATCCAATATCACTACAGGCCTAATGCAGTGGCTAAAATTTACAACAATAATTACACCAAGTGTCGTTAAGAAGGTTGAACATGTGGGACTTCATACTCTATTGGTAAAAATTTAAAATGGCAGCACCACTTTGGAAAGACTGAGTCTTTAAAATGATAGACATACATTAACCATCCTTTCTACTTTGGGTATTTATCCAAGATAAATGAAAAACATATATATCCATTCAAACACTTTATATATGAATGTTCACACAAGATTTATTTGTAATAATCAAATACTATAAACAGCCCATATGTCCATCAATAGGGGAATTTGGAAAGGAACCACGATATATCCATGGAATAAAATACAACTCTGAAATAAAAAGGGATGAATTGTAAGTACATGCTACAATGTAGATGTACTGAAAAATAATTAGCCTAATGAAAAAGTCAGAAAAGAATACATAATGTACAATTCTATCTGTATAAAATTCTAGAAATATAAATTATTGTAACAAAAATCAGATCAGTGGTTGCTTGGAGTGGAGGTACAAAGAAAGAGAGGAGAGACATAAACAGGCATGAACAACTTTTTTTATGCCATGAAAGATTTATCTTAACCAAGAATACATACAAGTGTAAAAATTTACCACACTGTATACTTTAAATATGCTTAATTTCTTATAGGTCAATTATACCTCTGTAAAACTATTGTAAAGCTCAGCCTTAATTTTGGTTTTAAGTGCCTAAACCACATTTTGGTTGAACAGCTCCCAAATCATAGGACTTCAGACAGTAGCTTTACTTGCCCCTAAAATGTACTTTATCCTTGTGAAATAAAGCTTGTCTTATTAACTGCACAATTAATAGGTCATAAAATCCACAAGGAGGTTCTCCCTACATATACAGACAAGTTTTCAATTAAAATTAGGCTTCATGACCACATTTCCTTATCTTGATTGGGGGAGGAGAGTTTGGGTATATGAGAAGGATTTAATATAAGAAAATAGACAAAGCATGGGAGTATAAAAAAACCCCACAAAAACCCAAACCAAAACAACAAACAAATACAAGGTTTTTCTTTACCTTTATTTGCTAGGTTTCTTTTCTTTTTCCTTAAGATATCTCTCTACTTTTTAAAGATTCCCCTTCCTTTCCTGTCCTTTCTGCTGTCTTGCTCTCCATCCACCTTCTTCTATTCCTTGTGTCCCCCTGTCCCCCATATGCTGACAAGACTGTACAGGGCCCAGACCACAGCACGGACTCTGGAGCAGCCTACCCAGCTTCATATTTCTTTCTGTGGTAGGGGTGAACTTTAACATCTTATGTTTTAGTCCCCCTTCCTGTAAATAGGGTAAAATCAAACATACCTTCCCCATAGGGTTGATATAAGGATCAAATAAATTGCATGGTTACCCTTCTCAGAGCCCCCACAGTGTACCAGGTACATTAGGCACCAATCATTTGAATGCAAATAGCCTTATGCTCAAAGTAGTATGCAGAAGACCTGAGATTTTAAGACCTGGAACCTAGCTGGGAGCAGCCAGTATAATTCTCTGATGTTGGTGGCGTTATCTGTACATCAGTTTAAATTGCTCATTGGTAAGATGAGAAGTTCTTCAGAAGACTGAAGAATACTTTATTTATGGTCCTTTCCAATTTTGCCACTGCTTTCTGTAATTAAAAAATACAAAAGGTATTATAACACGGGAAGCTTTGGATAGCTTATAAATCCGATTAAAAAATGGCATAAATTGTTATGTTATAATGAAGGCCATTTGTTATTTAGCAAGAAAGAGAGCTAACAGTGCAATCACATGGACATGACAAGCCTTAAGCTTTTAGTGGAACATTAAGTTACTTCTTTAATGTTTTATGAGAAATTGCAAAAAGACTTGATTCTTCTCTTCTGAAGTTGAGCACCTCTGAAGTTCTGGTTCTGAACTCCCCATTTCCAAAGTTGTGCATGATGTTCTTTGCGAGGTTAGCAGTTGGTGTACTTCATCTGTGAATGAAAGGTGTACCCATGGCTTGGCCTTAGTGGCCCAACAGGAGAAATCCACATTTCAGCAACATTCTTCAGGTATTCTGTCTCCTTCAATGTCAAGCACCCTAGGTGATGAATAAGCAACCATAGAAAATTAGAGTACATATGGCTCACTTTGTGTGAAATTCCCTGTGACCCACCAAGTCACTTATAATCACACTTGTCAGAATAACTTCAGATTTCTCTATACAGATGCTACCTAAAAGGCCAGAAAGGCATGTCACAATATATTTTAACCCCTAAAAATATAACTTCTAACTTAGATTATTATACCCCGCAAAGATGTCCTTCAAAATAGAGAAAGACCTTTCAGGATAACTATAAACTAAAGGAATTCATAACGAGTAAGCTATCATTGCATATGATACTTAAAGGAATCCAATGCACAGAAGGGGGAAGGTAGATTAGAAAAATTAGAAAAATAACACAATGATAGAAGTAGAACAGATCTTTCTATAATTTTGCATATAACCAGTTTTAATTTTCCAATTAAAAGACATGTACTCACAGACTGGATTTTAAAAAGGACCCAACTTTGCTGTCTCTTGGAAACAGAATTCACTAGCAAAGTCATACACAGACTAAGGTGAAAGGATGGAAAACAATAGTCTGTACAATGAAACCTGAAAACAATCAGGAGTAGCTGTATTCATATATGACAAAGCAGACTTCAGGACAATATAATCAGATAAGAGAAAAAAAGGCCACCACGTATTGGTAAAGAGAACAATCCACCAAGAAGATATGACAATTGTAAATACAAATTCACTTAACACTGGCCTACCCAATTTTATAAAATAAACACTACTGAACATAAAGTGCACATAGGTCCCAGTACAAAAATAGTAAGTAACTTCAATACTCTATTCTCACCAATAGATAGGTCACCCAGACAGAAAAGTCAGCAACAAAGTTAAAATATATCATACAATTAATGGATTTAACAGATATCTACACCATTTTCATCCAAAACTATGAAACATATATTACTCTCAATGTTCTCCAAAATAGATCATATTTTAAGCCATCAAGAAAGTCTTAAAAATAAAAAAAGAATTTCCTGCACCTTATCAGATCATAATGGAATAAAGCTAGAAATCAACAAGAGAAATTATACAGACAATTCACTTTTTTGGAACAATTCACTTTTGAATAACCAGTGTTATTGAAGAAATCTGGGGTGGGGGTGAAAAGATTCCTAAAATTAAATGGAAAAAGAAACACAACACACCAAAATCCCTGAAATGTAGAAAAGGCAGTTTAAGAAAGCTACAGCTGTGAGTACTGACATCAAAAAACTCGAGAGATCTTCAATAAATAACATAATGGTGCATCTCAAGGTTTTACACAGATAAGAACAAACAAAAACCAAACTCAAGGAGAGAAATAATGAAGATTACAGCTGAAATTAGTGAAATATAGATTGACAGAACAATGTACAAATCAATGAAGAGTTGGTTCTTTGAAAAATAAATAAGATTGATATAAACTTAGCAAAATTATCCAAAAGAAAGAAGATCCAAATCAATACAACTAGAGATGAAAAAAGGGAATGCTCCAAATGACACCACTGAAAACCAGAGGATTAACAAACCTCTGAAAACCTATATTCTCACAGGAGAATTTTTAAATTTTTATTAATTTTATTGAGAAACAAATAGCAATGAGATAGTTTCAAAATCGATTAACAGAACAGTTTCAATAATTAATATATTATATATTGTGGTCTTTGTAGTGGTTATTCATAGTACATGATGCAGACATGAAATCCTGTCCACAAACACTATTAGTACAAATCTTTTTTCTTATTCAATTAAGAAAAAGTAGCTGTATATCTATCCTATTTTGTATATACAGATACAAAATGGTCCTTTATTTGTATCCCCTCTATTTGTTTAGTTTTGTCAGAGATGGGTATTCCATTGTCATTTAAATATTGTAGGTGCGTGAATTCAGCAAAATAATCCAATATAGTCCAGTAGTCCATAATGGTAGTAGGTTATCCATAGAACTGGCAATGTCAAAAGTTGTTGACTTGAGCCTTTTGCAGCTCAGCATATTAATATGGCTTTACTTTTTATACCTCATTTTTATACTTTTCTACTGGACTGTTAAGACCAAGATAAAGCAAGACCTATATAGCAAGAAATGTAACTTTTGTATCTGACAAGGTCAGTCAAATCCCCTCAGGATTTACCCTGAATCCCTGTACCGCAGTTTGTAGATCCTTTGTCAGTGTCAGCCATGCGGATGGGTCATGGCCATTGTTTGACCAATTTGCTCTCTGAGAAGTTTTTTTTTTTTTTTTTTTTTTTTTTTTTTTTTGCGAGGTGGCTACTTCAGGCTGCCTTAAGGGCAGGTCTGGTACAGCTTCTGGAGTACCGCAGTCCTATGTGCCTCCCTGTGTTTACCCAAGTGGCACTTTAAACCACTGAGCTATCCAGCAAAGCCCCCTCACAGGACAATTTAAAAGAAATGGATATATTTCTATACACATATGATCTACCATATGGAATTAAGAAGGATTTAAAAAAAACCAAAATGATCAATAACCAGCAGTGACATATAAAGCAATTATAAAAAGTTTCTAAAAAAGAACAGCCCAGGACCAGACAAGTTCACTGCTGAATTTTATCAGACTTTTATTTATTATTATTATCATTTTTAATGTATATGGTTGTTACAGAGTTTCACTACACAGCTTGGACTTACAGTGATCTTCCTGTGTTCTGCCTCCTCAGTGCTGGGATTACAGGCCTATGCCACTAGTAATGCCTAGACTCTGCGGCCAGCTCAGCCTGCCCTGGGGACGGGGCTGGCACTGCATGTGGTGCCAGAGATCAAACCATGGTCCCTGTACTTGCTAAGCTTACCTAAGGGGGCGCTTTAGTCTGCTGAGCTATCTCGCTGGCCCCTTTATCAGACTTTTAAAGCAGAATTAACATCACTGCTCAAGTTATTCCATGAAACAGAAAGAGAAGGAATGCTTCCAAACTCATGCTGTGAGGCCAGTATCACCCTGATATCCAAACTGCAGAAGGGCAAAACAAAGAAAGAATAACTATACACACATACCCTTTATGAGCACAGAAGCAAAAGTGTATATAAGGACCAAAGATGTATATATGAAATAGGAAGAGAATGCTCAAATGGGAAAATGAGCTAGGGAGGAATAAAGAGGAAGGAAGGAAGTGGAAAGAAAAAAAGGAGAAAGGAAGGAAAAAAATGAAAACAAAGATGTGTAAATAGGGAGGGGACGAGGAGTGAAATATAGGGTAGGGGAATGGGAAAAAATAATTAAGCACAAATTCCCTATGATGAATGTAATCATTCTGTACATCTAAAATGTATCAATAAAATTAATTTTAAAAATAAAAAGGTCATCTTTCTTAAATAATTCCTGCTATACAAATTCTTAATAAAATACAAACCAAATTCAATATACACACCATGATCAAGTTCATTTCACTGCAGGGATGCAAGGATGGTTCAACACAAACAAATCAATTGTTACATCACATAAATAGAGCTAAGGATAAAGATCACATGATTGTTTCAATTGATGGAAAAAAAGCTTTTGACAAAATTCAACATCCTTTCATGATAAAAGCCCCAAAGAAACTGGATAGAAGGAACATATTCTCAATATAGTAAAAGCCAAGGGCTGAGGATATAGCTCAGAAGCACAGAACCTGCCTGGCAACCACAAGGCCCCGAGTTCGGTTCCTGGTACCAAAAAACAAAACAAAACAAAACAAAAAAACCCCAATAAAAGTCATAATATGACAAAGCACAATCAATACCATTCTTTCTTTTTTTATATATTTAGGTTAGGGTCTAAAGGATCTACAGGGTCTCACTATACAGATCAGACTTGTAGTGATTCTCCTGTTTTCAGTCTCCCAAGTGTAAGGATTACAGGTGCGTACCACCATGCCCAATCTCAATCTCTGTCTCAGCGCACCCTGGGGTCAGGGCTGGCACAGCACACTGGGGATTGAACCCCGGTCCCTGTGCTTTGCCTAAGCAGGCACTTTAGTCTGCTGAGCTATCTGGCCAGCCCTGTCAGTACCATTCTAAATGAGGAAAAAATAAAAGAATTTCCTCTCAAATCTGAAATGAGGCAAGTGTTTCCACTCCCACCACTCCTATTCAATATAGTACTTAAAATTTTGGCTTGAACAAGAAGGCAAGAGAAGACATAAAATGAACAGGGAGGAAAGAAAGAAGTAAAATTATTTTTGTTTGCAGATGATATGATCCTAAAATTAAAAGACTGTAAAGATTCCACCAAAAGATTTTAAGAGTTATTAAATGAATTAAGCAACATAGCAGGATATAAAATCAGCACTAAAAATCAATAATTTTTGTATACACTAACAATGGATTAGCTGAGAAAGAAATCAGAAAAATAATCCCATTTGCAATTAAAAAATCTATGAATCAATCTAATCAAGGAAGCAAGGGACCTCTACAATAAAAATATTACAACATGGAAATAAAAGAAATTGAACAACACACTAGAAGATGGACGAACTACCATGATCATGGATTGGAAGAACTGATATTGCTCAAATGGCCTTCTGAACAAAAGGAATCTACAGATTCAATGTAATCTTCATTTAAATATCAAATCAAAATTTTCACAGAACTAGGAAAAAAGCAATCCTAAACTTCATATAGAAACACAAAATACCCAGAATAGCCAAATAAATCCAAAGCAAAAGTGGCAAGGCTCCAAGTATCCTAATACTCAATTTCAAATTATACTACAAAGCCATAGTAACAAAAAGCATGGAACTGACACAAAAATAGACACATAGACCAGTGGAAAGAAACAGAGGGTACAGAAAGAAATGCCTACAACTAGAGCTAACTCTGGACAAGGGACTCAAAAATGCATTGGAGAAAAGACAGCCTCTAGGGGAAAACTGGATATCCATAAATAGAAGATTGAAATGAGAGCCTTACATTTTACCATGTCTAAAAATCAATTTCAAAATGGATATTAGGCCTAGATATAAGACCTGAAACTCTAAAACTGCTGGAAAAAAACAGAGAGGAGACACTTGAAGTCATAGGCATAGGCAAAGATCTCCTGAATAGGACTCCAGTCATACAGGAAATAATATCAAGCAAGAATCAACAAACAGGATATCAAATTCAAAAATTTCTACACCACACGTAAAATAACTAACAGAATGAAAAGCAACCTACAAAAGAGGAGAACATCTTTGCTAGCCACTCTTTCGACACAGGATTAACAGCTAGAATATATAAAGAACTAAAAACAATCAAAACAATCAAACAGCCAGTCAATACATAAAAAGGGAACTGAACTGACACTTCTCAAGAGAAGTACAAGAGGCCAATAAGTATATGAAAAACAAGTTCAACATCTTTAGCCTCTAGGGAGCTCCAAATCAAAACTACATTGAAATTTCATTTCATCCAGTTACAATGGCCAGTGAGGACACACACACACACACACACACACACACACACACACACACACACACAAATGCTGGGGAGAATTTAGGGGAGAAGGATCCATTCTATTCTGCTGGTAGGAATGTAAATTAGTACAGCCACTAGGTAGTCAATGGAGGCTCCTCAACAAACTAAAAAGAGAGCCACCATTTGATGCAACTATATCACTCCTTGGTAAATACTTGAAGGAATTATGGTCAGTTTACTATAGGGATACTAGCATATGGGTGAGTACTGCAGCACAATTTATAATAGTCGAGATATGGAAGGCAGCCTACGTGGCTAGCAATAAATAAATGGAAAAGAAACGTGGTATACATGCCTAGTGTTATCCAGCTGTAAAAAACAAAATTTTGCCATTTGCAGGAAAATGGATGGATCTTGAGATCACCATGTTGACTAATAAGTCCTGCATGTTTTCCCAAATATATGAAATCTAAAAATGGTGATATGCAAGTAGAATGGAGACTATTCTCCTTTAACAGAAGAAGGGAATGAGTGGGAGGAGAACTGGAGTATGGGGGAGGGTCATAGTGGATGGACGTGATCCAAATGTATGCACCGAAGTCCAGTGTTTGATAAAATTAGTAATACTTATAAGAAATAAAAAAATTAAATAAAATCTGGAAATACAGGAAATAAGACACAGCTTCCCAGAAATATAAACTATTTTCATTTTACTCTATTTCCTACTGCTTTTCTGTATAGATTTCCATATGGCTGAAATTATATACACGTACTATTTCGTTATATTCTTAAAATGCTCTCTACATTTCCCCATATCACTTCTATAACTATTTTTGATGTCAAAATATTATGTCACAGTTAAATTCTAATGTGATAAATTGTGTATCGTTGAATATAGTGTCATGTTCCTATAGACATTTAAGCACAAATGTTTGCATTTTCTCTTTATTTCCATGAAACATAGAATTATAAGATTAAGGTTTACATGTTTTTAAGACCTTAGATATATTTTACTGAAGTTGTGCAAAAATATCTTCCCCTTAACAGTATATGAGAATATTTCATCTTATGGCAATGTCACCAATATACAATGCTTTCTAAATGAAGAGGAAAATGTAAATTTGAAAGTAAAACTGGTTTGCAATTTTACTCACATTTATTCAAATACTAAGTATGTTTATCCTTTTTTTCTACCAATAACTCTGTTTACTGTTTTCATCCAATTGATTAAATTATTAGGTTTTTTTTGTGGAACTGGGGATTAAACTCAGGCTCTTGTGCTTGCCAGCAAGTGCTTATTCTACTGAGCCATCTCCCCAGCCTCAGCCTCAGCCTAAATTATTAGATTTTATGGTCCCCATTAAAACAACAAAATGTTCACTAGAGTTGACTTTATTGGTTGATTTAAATGTCTTAAATATTCTGAAAGCTATAGTTTATTGATAGAAAAAATAAAGCATGTGTTTATAAACCAACATGTACAGACATTAAATGTTCTCCAAATAATATTATTTGTTTTGTTGTGCTATTAGTGGAAGGCATTTCACAGAAATATGGTTTTACCTTTAAGCCTAAATACATTACCTTACAACAAAAGGAAAACAGAATGAAAAAAACACAACTGAGTACTTAAATTTTAGAAGACCAGATCAGATTTGCTGAAAAGTATTCTTTTATTTACCTCTTCAAGGACTTGATTATTGCTTTCACCTCTGTCTGTGCCTCTTTATCCTAGAAAGAAAACAAATGCATAGTGAAATCTCATGTATTTATCCTGTAGTCTAGGTGTTTTGAAATGGATTATGATTGAGTACAGGTATATTTTTCAAAGGTCGCTCAAAGAAACAGTGGTTTTAAGACAAAGCAGGATTCAGATTTATGAGAACTTGGGCGATGTGGAGCGCTCTCTCTGCACTCTTCTCCACAGACTTGGAATGGCGGGATTTGGGGAGGAGAAAGCCTTTCACATAGACTGCCACAATGAAAACACCAGCATCTTAATATTACTCTTTTTCTCTTCAACTATTAGATGACGGATTGGTAGCTCCTGCAGCAGAACATCGAAGATTTTGAAAAAATTGAAGATTCTACTGTAAGGATCCAATTTCATTACTGACTTTATCCAAGTACCTTATCCTAAAGATTACTATAAGTGTGCTTGTCATAGAAAGGTGATTAATACCACTTCAAAAGAATACAGTATTTTAAAAATAGTTTTCCAAGATCATCATGTCCATCACTATATACACAGTATCATACAATTTTTAATATATATTTCAAGCTTTCTCTGTACACTCAAGGCCAACAAACCTTAAAGCTGCCTCCAGTTAAATATTTCCAGTCCACTGATAAGATCACTATTTCATTTAGCAATCATTTTATACTGCCTTTGACATAAGAATTCTTTTTATTTTATTTTATTTTTATTTTTTTTTCAGATCTGTGGATTTTCTTTGTTTTAACGAATAGAACAAATTCTGAAAACCATACATATGGATATAAATTCGAAACTGTTTCATCCAACTGCCTTTCCAAAATATCATTCCTAGTATTGATCATGTGTAAAAATTTGTTAGATCTAAAACATAGGTACAAGAAGGGAATTCTCAACTTTTAGACCATGGTACTAAGTACAATCTTAGATAATTTTTCATTTTGCAGTTAACTTACAAAAATAGCTTCCCTAGCATAGGTTTTACTTACGGTCCACCCAGATCCTCTTTATCATATCGTACATCCTCATCCCTCAGGTGAATAGTGAGCTGAAGAAGGGTTTCAGTTCTCCAAAGAATTGAACTTGGCCAAAAGGAATGGCTTCCTGATAGGTGCTTTGAATTATCCCCTGCCCTGCCCCACGGGCGTAAGTGATGCAAACTGTAATTAGGTAGAGGAGTTAGAGGTCCAGCCCCTTCCTTCATAGTAGGACTGACTGGCTAGCAGTGTTCTCCCAGCTTTTTGCATGGGTGGGATCCGACTGAAGTTGCTTTCATTTTTTTCCCATTATTCTGTGCTTACTTTCCATTCATTCTGAGAACAGTTCCACAGAAAAACATCTGAAACACTCTTCCCATCTCAGGCTGTGTTCTGTGGACTTCAGGTACAGATACGTTATTCCCCATGCTTTTT
>NW_004524596.1:6872353-6873604 GCF_000260255.1 Octodon degus | reverse complement strand
AGAGTGTCTTCTCCCCATGTGACTCTCCTTAGGCACACTCTACGTCATCGATCACTTTCCTCTTTGGCCCCATAATCTTCTTGATCAGAAAATTTGGGATCTTTTTATTTTAAAAACAGACTTTTCTCAGGATTTGATATCACCCCAAAGTGAAGAAAAGTCCATGTAAGTAATGAAGATACTGTAGTTCAAATTCTGGGAATGGAAAGGTGCCCACACACGTGAATCTGGGCCCTAGAGGCCAACTGGCTGGCACTCCCAAATCAAGCAACAGTGTGATGGGCTGAGAGCTCCCTGATGACACGGTCACAAAAGGCTTGCTCGCAGATGACTGTAAGGCAAGGCAAAATGACAAAGGCCACAAGAGAAAGGCAGGTATACTACACAAGTTCATAAGAGAAAGACAAAAGTAATGGCTATATTGATTTCATTGTGATTTGTGACACTGGTGGACATTTTGGCAATGAATAAATTGGTCAGCAAAACACCAATGAGATATATTTCAATCTGAAAAACTTTGTAGACATATGGTTGTACATACAACTAATTTTATTCTATGTTCTCATTAAAAAGGAAAGTGAAGGACCAGTCAAATAACTCAGCAGATTAAAGCGCCTGCAAGCAGGCGTAGGGGCTGGGGGTTCAATTCCCAGGTCTGCTGTGCTGGCCCTGCCCCTGGGGCGCACTGAGGGGACGATTGAGACTGGGCCTGGTGATGCGTGCCTATAATCCCAGCTCTTGGAAGGCTGTAAACAGGACGATGACCACTATGAGTCTGATCTATGCAGTGAGACCCTGTACATCCTGTAAACCCTGTCCTAAATACAAAAAAAAAAAAAAAAGGCAAGTGAAATATTCCTGAGTATATATTCATTGCCTCAAAAATAGTCACTAAAAATACAAATAAACGCAACACTAGAAAAAAAAAAAGAAGGTAAGAAATATTTGCACAGGCTATCCTGCTTATTCCATAAATAGTTCCACAGTATCCATATTTCTTAGTTACATTTATTATAAATCCTGCTTATCATCATTATTCACACTTTTTTTTGACATCAGTTATTTTTATTTTAAAATAAAAGAAATAAAAACAATGGTACAAAATCTCAAAACAAGATCTTAGGAGAGTAACAATGCTTAGTACATTGTATATTGTTACTGCCAAAGTAGTTTCTCATATTACAAGATATAGGCAAGAAATAATAAGCAAATAACATAGGTACAAACCTCTTTTTTTTTAAAGTCAACAGA
>NW_004524596.1:6859196-6870658 GCF_000260255.1 Octodon degus | reverse complement strand
GTTGAACCCTTTGTGTCACTCTGTCAACATGTTCTGCTCCTGAATCAGCTGGGTGGGTCTTGCCTCTAGCCTCTTTGCAGGGAGTTCTGCTGAAGGGTTCTGTGCTGGGCCTGCAGCCTGGGTCGAATGAGGATCCCCAGCCCAGGTTGTCTCACTCACTCGCCGGGCCTGTGCTCTGGGTCTGTTCAGGATCCAACAGCCCCGGTCATCTCACTCACTCGCCGGGCCTGCGCTCTGGGTCTGTTCAGGATCCTGCAGGCCCCTGGTTGTCTCACTCCACACTCTTAATTTTTATTTGTATGGAATTATTATTTTGATTCTTTGAATTTTTATTGACTGTTAATGTGGTAGGCAGTTGAGAAATGAAATGGTGAATGAAACGTATTTGGTTGCTACTTTAATGGAACAACAACACAAACACAATCACAACTGTGCTAAATGACCTGAAAGAGAAGTGCGGAGGACAATGAACACTTAGGAATCGCAAGCATCCAGAAGCTACCTCTCTGTAGCCCAAGACCTTGCTTATGTGTTCAGGGAAGAGACTCGGGGCATCTTCCTGACACTCGAGAGACAGCATCCCCCAGCCTAGAGACACGGGGTGAGTCGTGGTGCCCTCCTCTTTGCAGCCATATTTCCCAGGCCTGCCTCCTGTTTGTGCCTCTCTCATAACCAGTGCTTTACTTTGCCTGCATGTTACACAGATCTTTCATTCCACCCCCGATGCCATCTGATATCAAATAGGAGAAGGTACTTTCTCCCTTTTCAAACTTCCATAACCAATTATTTGTACCTCGCTTAGCACTTCATGCACCCTATGAGCTCTGTTACCTAGATATATACCACATATGCTCTTAGGTTATCAACTCTCAAGAGGGCCACAGCAGGTCTTGTTTATATAACAGATCACAACAAACTTTTCATATACTATGCCCACAGAGAACACAAGGAATGCTTTTTCTGAGATATTCTTTTTCATTATGAATTAGAGGATAATAATATTTCATGTGATGATGAATATGTCAACTAGCTTGAGTGTGGTAAGCACTCCACAATGGATACATATATCAAAATATCAAATTATACACCTTACATAGCTATAATTTTTATATGTCAATTATACCTCAATAAATCTGGAAAAATAAAAATAAATCCTATTTAATAAGAAAGAAAATTCCAAGTATACTAACCCAGTTCAGATTTTAGGCTTAAAGAGAACTGACGAGATGCTAGCATTTACTGTTACTGTCTAGACTTACCTCTTTGGTAACAGTGGGAAGTAATAATGCCAAATTGCAGAACTTCCAAGCACTCTGATTTTCCTCAAGATCTACGTAACACTAGAAATGAAAAGTTATCATATTAAAAAGAATCACATTTCTAAGGAAGGGATTCAAAGTTATAGGTAAAGAGTGGTTTTCGTTACCTTGGCCAAGTATGTGTAGTTGAGTAGGGAGTAACCAGGATGTATTTCTTCAGCCTGATTGAAGAGAAAACAGACAAGTGCATGACAGGGAAATATTACAATGATAACAGCCACAAATAAAGAGGAGATGTTTCAATAGATCAGATCTTATTATACAAACTGGCCCCAAGAACTTAGGTAGGTTGTTTTCCATTAAATAATGTGATCAGCTTTAAGTATGTGTTGGGTAGAATGGCTTTTGCCATTAGAGTGAAATTGATTAATACAGTCATAAAGCTTTCAAAGCACTGAGAAATTAAGGTTTTGTGGTTCCTCTGTATCATCACTGCCCTCAGACTTGTATCTCTCTTCTCTTTTATTCTTTTTCTACTAGGTTAATAATCTCTTATGATTTCAACACATTTCATATTAGTAATATGAGTAATATCAGTAGTTTAATTTTTAATTAAGTTTATTGGCATATTTTAGATATATAAAATGATCACATTCACCATAGGGAATTTGTACCTGTGCATGATATATCTTGACTCTTTTTTTTACCCATTCCCCTACCCTCCTCTTTCAATTCCCCTTCTCTTCCTTATTTATATATAAAAATGGACAGGAAAAGAAGGAAAAAAAGTGGAAGCAGAAGCCCATCTTGCTGAGTACTTGAAAGGAAAGGCAGACCTAGCTGGGTATGGTGACACACGCTTGTAATCCCAGCACTCAGGAGACTGAGGCGGGAGGATCACTTTGAGTTTGAGGCCAGCCTAGACTGCTTAGTGAGTTCAAGCTTACCCTGAACTACACAGCATGATCCTGTTTCAAAAACAAAAAAACAAAGGGAGAACCTAGAAACCAACCCAATTGGACATAAGTATTTAATACTCCTTTAAATCTCAGTTCCTTATCTCTGAGAGAGAAGGATTTTTTAGGTGTGGTATCAATCTTAGCTCTTTTTAGACCCCAAGTCAACCTCTGCTTCAAAACAAGATTTTGCTGCTGTAAGAGTGGAAGCAAGCAAGCTCCCAACCTGGCCATGATTTCTTACCGTGAGGGAGCAAAAGCTAACGGAAGAGGAACATGTTTTAAAAATTTATCCCCCAAATGCTTGTTTTAGAAGTTACAAACAAACCAGACATTTCTAAAATTAAAACGTGGAAGTTTCTCTTCCCTACTTTTCCTGTCAGCTTCAACCTCATTCACTAGGAATCAGCACTATCAACAGTGTGACGTGAATCTTACCAGGCCTTTGGTAAGTATAAGAAAACAATGACAAAGAAACAAAAAATAAATAATTTGCTTTTGAAAGAAAATTTAAATTGGGAGCATTTTCTATCCAGGAGCCTAAACCTGCACTTTCCCTACATGGTGTAACAGATGTAGTTTCAAGTTAGCATGCACAGGTCCGCATCCCTGCTCCTCTGTTTCATACTATAAAAACATAGCAATTAAATTAAGCACTTCTCATCAAACATTAAGATTTAGTCTCAGTTTTCACTACTACCAATAACTACCAAACCACACACTCCCTCACGTATGCCTCTGTGCACGTGTTCCTGTATCCGCAGGAGAGACTCCTAGAGGTGGTGGAGACGAGTGAGCCAGGCAGTCTGGTTTGAGAGCTCACACTTCCCATCTTTGTATTGCTGTGCTAGTCACTATGTTTGATTTCATCTGTGTATTATTTCAGGCATGTCAGCAGCTCAGTAACATTTATACAGTGTTCTGGTACCCCAGTCCGTAGAACTTTGATTGTATGAGGAAATGAGTTTTGAGTTCAAATACCATGAAAAAACAATTCAGCATCTCTTATGTAAATAATTTCTCTTAAATATGCTATGATCCTTTTCCATACTGATTGCATATAGGTTTCTCACCAGTGTGACTTCTTTCATGCATTTTATGAGAACTTCTGGTAGTGAATGCTTTCCCACATTGCTTGCATATATAGGCTTTCCCACCTGTGTGGGTTTGTCTATGTCTACAAAGCGTAGACTTAGCAGCAAATACTTTTCCACATTGTTTACATACATAGGGTTTCTCCCCAGTATGAATTTTTTCATGTATTTTATAGTACATTTGTGTACTGAATGCTTCTCCACATTTCTCACATACACATGGTTTCTCACCAGTGTGAATTCTTTCATGTACTTTACACTAACTCAGTGTACTGAATGCTTTCCCACATTGTTTACATGCATAGAGTTTCTCCCCAGTGTGGCTTCTTTCACATATTTTATGATAATACTGTAATGTGAAAATCTATAGATAAGCCTATTGTGGAAATTCATTGTGTAGTAAACACATGTATAAATTGATGAAAAATTTGATGTCAATATTCTTTCATTTATTTTTCAGAAAATATACTCTCAGATAGAGATAACCTAGAATGTTTTCATGCTGTTCTTTACGCAATCATTTGTAAATGTCTAAAGTGTGGATCTGTTGTCTGTATTACAAAAACTTTGTCATAATATATCTTTTGGAACCCTTTTGAGTTTAAACACTATATACTATCTTCTAATTAAACAAGGTGAATTGAAATGTATTTCTTACTTTCAAGTAGGATTACTCTGTCATTTTCATTTTGTTTTTACTATTGAGAGGTATAGCCTTCTAAATATACCTTTAATTTGTTATTTTAATGGAGTTTTTAGACTAGCTTTGATTTTGATTTTATTCATGTACGTAGTTTATTCTTTATGTAAAATTAAAGACAAATTTTTGAATAAAAATACTATGATTCATGTTCTTACAGAACTTAAAGTGAAATGACTAATTCTTAGTGGTTAAAAAATGGTGAAGAAAAGAGGATAAGATTTAAATTTAAGTTTAGATTTATCTTAAATCAAGTATTTGTTGTTGTGCGAGATTGGATAAATTAGTTCCTTGATTCACTTTCTATGTCATAAAAATTACATTAAATTAAAAAAAACCAAAACATATGGCCTTTGTACTCTTTACTTCCTGCCCTCGCTCCCGTTGGGCTATGCTTCATCTCAACATGCATTTTCACACAGTCCTCCAGGCACACAGTGGCCACCGGTCAGAGGTCAAAACTGTGAGGAAGCCTATTTGCCACCTTAGACTACATGATCTCTCATTTCCCTCTCAGTTTTACAAAATCAATCCCTAAAATACAACACAAATGTTATCATCAGAATATATAATTCAGCCTGATTGCCTGTATCTTTATAAATTTGAATGAACTCAGTGGGAGAAAACATTTGGCACATGTTGAACATCCCATGTTCAAAGTGTGAGGAGAGGCAAAGCGTTTCTGATTTTAGACTTTTTAAAGTGTTGGAAGATGTACCTAGACTTAATCACCAATCAAACGTCTGTAATCCAAAAATTGTAAGTTCCAAATGCTCCAAAGTCCAAAACTTTTTCAAAGTTGACATGACAATATTGAAGACTTTTAGATTTTGGAGAATTTCAGACTTCAGATTTTTGGGTTAGGACTGTTCAGCTTATAAATACAGCATCTTGTATTGATTCCAGAATAAAGGAGGTAAGTTTAAATCCACAAAAAAATTGTTTATATGAGAAGATATGTTACACATTTACATGTGTGTACATCTAAATGTTATTCAAGTCTGTGTTAGCATAGAAACTATATATTTTAAGATAACAATACTGGTTTTGATCTGATGCTCTAAGAATATTTCAAACAACATATATGACTTAGGAGGGGTTTTAAGAACTAACTCTTCCTTGTGGAATCTTTTAGTTCTAGAATTAAACTAGTTCTTGTTATGGTTTGTGTTTAGTTGTCCTCTCAAAGGCTCATGCAGTCATAAGGCAGACTTTGTGCTTAATTCATGATCCAGTGCTGGGATTATGGTTGTGAGTGCTACACCCGTCCTGGGGCAGATAGCCTGAATGCAACATAAGGGAGACAAACTTGCTTTCTGTTGCTATTGTTGCTGCTACTCCTCCTATTTGCTCTTGTTGTTCTGCTGTTTTCCACCGCTATGAACTGTTGCCTTCTTTTGTGTACTACTTTGCCTTGGAGTCAACTGAGTATGGACTGAAATCTCCACTAACCTTTCCTTCCTTCATTTTGGGTGCTGCGTATTTTGTCCCAGCAATGAAGGAAAAGTAACCAAGACAGTTCTGCAGCATGTGATGGTATGCATGTAATTCTATCTACCAGGGGACTACAGTGGGAGGATCACAAGTTCAAGGCCAGCACGCACAATATGGTGAGAACTTGTCTCTAAGTAGGTTGGGTTTAGTGCTCTCTGGCTTTAATTCACAGAGTCTCTCTCTCTCTCTCTCTCTCTCTCTCTCTCTCTCTCTCTCTCTCTCTCTCTCTCTGTTTGTTTTTCCGTCACTCTCTGTCGCTCTCTCTCTCCCCTCCTACACAATTAAACCGGTTCTATAATAATTTTCTTGTGTGCGAAACAGTACAGTGTTGGAAAAAAGTCCGCCAAGCAGGGCATAGCTGTATTTGCACTGCTCACATGACTTGGGAGCTGCTGCCAGATTGGTAGTAAGGGCTGCTATAATAAAACTTCTCTTTAGGATGCTGAATTATTTTTTTAAAATAGCTTGTTATTCTTAGGACCTAGAGCAGTGATGGCAAACCTATGGCATAGGTGTTATTTATTTTTCTTTTAAAAGATGTTAATATATGAGCTTTTTCAAAAAAACCTAAAACCTCAGTATTCAGGTTTAATTGCAATGTTGGCACTTTGTGATAAATACATGGGTTTATGGTTGAAGTTTGGGTACTTGTCTCTAAAAGATTCTGCATCATGGACTTAGGATATAACTCGCTGTTATAAGAAGTTCAGATCAGAAACATAAATTGTATTATTAGAGGCTTAAGACAGAACACGCAGCCAGATCTGGTGGCACATCCTTATAATACCAGATACTCAAGAGACTAAGGTGAGAGGATTGTAAATTAAAGGCCAGCCTGGAAAATGTAAAGAGACTGTGTCTCAAAATTTTTTTTAATTAACAAAAGGGCTGAAGATACAGTTCAGCACTCCTTGGATTCAACCTCACTATTGCAAAACAAAAACACAGAACATACAAAAATTAGGATCTCGATAAATATTACAATTAGAGATTTACATGTGGAGAAGAGATAGATTTCTTTGACAAGAAGAGTAGCAGAAATCAGCACAGATGCTAGGCAGTCAAATACAAAAACAACAATAGGCTTGTGTGTAGATGTCTTCCCAGTCTTATGAACTCATAGGTGGGACTCTTCAGAGGTGGCTGGATCTAGGATATGACATTGGGATTAAGTATGTGATGCTTGGATTACATGGGTATATGATTGCTAAATTAGGCCAATGATTGGATTGGTGTAGAGAAGGAGAAAGGTGATTCTAGGTGTCAGTGCTACTTCCCATAAGGCCACGGAACTCAGATAGGATATAAAGCATGGAAGGTGGGTTGCGTCATCACTTGCTGCTTCCTCCCTGCTTTGCTGCTTTGCTGCCCTCGCCCACCATGAACTGTTTCTCTTCTGCAATATCCCTCTGCAAGGCTGCCCCGCCTTGCAGATGTCTATGAACTGAAACTTCTATAAATTATGAGCTACAAAAAATCTTTCCTCCTTTAACTCTGGGTGTTGGGTATTTTATCTCAGCAACAAGAAAAGTAATTAAGACAACACGGGATACCTTAAGGAAGTTATGCAAAGCTTCTTGTATAGTTGAAGATGGCATTCTTCCAAACAGAGCAGCAGCCATTTTTTTCTCAATCCAGCTGAGTTTTGAGACCTGAAATTAGAGAGCACCATCACTCTGAAGAAGCTACTCACTTTTGGCTGGATTATCTTTCCTCAGAGAGGTGTGTGGGTACCTAAGTATGTATCTGCACATATAGACCACGTCTATAAATAAAAATACTTATCTACAAATACTATAGGAGACTTATTACCCTTGTGGTATTCATAGCTTTCCATTTGACTCATAATTATGTAAATCATCTGTTCCAGAAGTGCTTGTTTCAAAATCAACTTGAAATGCTCATGATAGGATTTTTGTGCAACCCGAGCGGAACGATGCCAAGCCCGCTGTCCTCCTCCCACCTACTGTGTGCTGCCAAGAGGCCTCCTGCATATAGACAGGATTTCAGACATGGAGATGGAACAAGTATCCTCCACCTGACTGTACAGAGGGAGAGGCCAGGATATGTATTTATAATCCAGGAAATTAAAAAAAACCCAACCAACAAAACTAAGTTTCATATTACCATTTATTTTTTACTTTTAATTTTTTCACTTTCTGATTATGATAGTATTGGATATTTACTATAAACTGCTTTGCTGCCTTCACCCACCATGAACTATTCCAAAATGAATGCTTAAAGGGGATTAAATACAATTTATGCCCTGAACTCACATCAAGCATCTTCTTCCTTAATCCCATCTTTTAAATTTCTAGGTAGCCATTAATGATCTGTTCTTTAAAAACCTGCATTTCTGGAGTTTGCGCTCTGTGCTTCCTCCATTGCCCCAGGGTGCTGATGCCGTGAGTGGAGCTGAGATAACACCCAAAAAATCAAATACTTAGGAATCAATCTAACAAAGGTTGGAAAAGATCTCTACATTGAAAACTACAGAACCTTACAAACAGGATACCAGAAAATGGAAAGATATCACTTGCTCTTGGATAAGAAGAGCCAACAGTGAAAATGGCCATACTCCCCACACTGCAACGCAGATATAATACAATTCCAATCAGAAAACCTTTAACAACCCTCACAGATCTAGAGAAACTTTCCTAAAATTCATTTGGAACCAGAAAAGACCTAGAATAGCAAAAGCAATTCTGGTCAACAAAGGCATGGCAGGGAGCATTACAATCCCAGGCCTGAAATTATATTACAAAGCTATGAAAATAAAATCAACATGGTATTGACAAAGAAACAGTCCTCAGGATCAGTGCAACAGAACAGAAGATGCAGGCCCATCCCCAAACACACTCAGACACCCTATCTTTGAAAGAGGAGCCAGACATGTCCACCAGAAGACAGCCTCTTTAACAAATGGTGCTGGAAAAACTGGCTCACCATGTGCCAAAAACTAAAACTAGACACATGCTCTAAACATGTCTATCACCACGCACTACGCTAAAGTCAAAATGATCAAATATCTGTATTTCTTAGTGCTGTCTATATTATAGTATCCTCAAGCTGCTTCCTACTCTGTTCAGGTTCGTAGTCCCCTCTACCCAAAAAGGGTTAATGTACTGAGCTTAGTAAATGCTTCTGCCTCTGAGGTGATTTCAAAACTGATATACTAGTCCTGGGAGGTGATGTTCCTGATTTCTTTCTGGTATCTGGCTGTTCCCCTTTTTTGCAGGTTCTTCCATTCAGTTGATTAGAAACACATACATGTACAACACACACATACAAACTTTTAAGATATTTTCTGGCCAGAAAGTTTTGAGCTGTCTAGTCTGTATGTGCTGGAAACAATCTTCATATCTTTGTTCATTCTTGCTTTAATATTTTTGCTAAAACTGATTCCCCATGTAGCAATGAATTCCAGCCTCTCATACAATTCCTCTTTGTCATCTGTACTTATAATTTGTAGGAAGAGAGACTCGTAAAGAGCAATGACAGACTACCTGGATTTGAATCCTGTCCTACCACTTAATAGCTGAGTGACCTTAGCAAATCATTCATTTTAAGGGTTGTTCAAAGAATTAAGTGAGCTACAATCTATCAACGTCTACAAAAACATAAAATATTTATATGACCCTGCACATGTTAGTTATTACTACTACTGTATTTTATATTCTAGTGCTCTGTAATTTCTTTTCTATTTTCAATGTGTCATTTGAGCAACAAATACTGTTGGAGATTCTTATGCTAAGTGTGAAGAACTGCACAGCATACTAAGTAGTGTAAAATGTGGACTCTCTCCAAGAGCTTTCAGATAACTTGGCATCAACAGGAAAAAATAGTAAATGAAAAATGTGATCTGCTGGAAGGTAGTACAACCCTAGTGCATCAATGGTATAGTTCACTGCACTGGTTCAGACAGTGGTGACAGCACCATGTATTCTGTAACTCTGAATAGACACTTTAAATCAAAGTGCTGTAACCATTCCAGTATTTGACATGACCAGGTGATAACCAGGACAAAATTGGGAGTAGCAAATGATATGATTTTTCTCTTTTTTCCTTATAAAAACGTAAGTTCCTTTCCTATGTAACAGCATGGCAAGTGTATAAATTCTGGAATTATGAACAATTAAGAATTAATGTCTTTCACATTTGGGATACCAGGAAGGTCAGATTCTTTTAACATTAGAATGATGGGATTTCCAGTCCAATTTTTCTAAGGAGTCTCCACACTGATTTCCATAAAGGTTGCACCAGTCTACATTCTCACCAGCAGTGAAGAAGGGTTCCTTTTTCCCCACAGCCTCTCCAACATTTGTTGTTGGGTGATTTCTTTATGATAGCCATTCTTTTGGGGGTGAAATGATATCTCAATGTTGTTTTAATTTGCATTTCACGGATGGCTAGTGACGTGGAGCATTTTTTCATATATTTATTCACTTCTTTAATTTCTTCCTCTGAGAAGTGTGTGTTCCTCTCAGATGCCCATTTCTGGACAGGGTCTTTAAATTTTGGGGCCCTAGTGTGAAGCAGAAGACCAATACTATTATGGACTACTCCTCTTTTATAATATTCACTACTGGACTCACCTATAATATTCAAATAATGGAACTTAACAAAAAAAAAGGGGGGTTACAGATGAATGTCCATTTTGTAACTGTGTATTCAAAATGGTTAGGATAGATATATAGTTATATTCTTTTAATGAATAGAGGGATTTGTTCTAATAATGTTTGTAAATAGGATATCATGTCCGCATCTTGTACGGCAATTAACCACTTGGAAGAATGTACACAACGTGTTAATTATTGAATCTGTCCTACAAATTTGGTTTGAAACTGTCTCATTGCTATTTGTTTCTCAATAAACTTATGGAAAAAAATAAACATTAAAAAATTAGAATGATGATAAATGCCTGCCTCACAAACTATTTTAAGAATTAAATGTGAGAAGAAATATAAAGTATAATTTGCATTTGTGGTCTATCGTAGATGGCCAAGAAAAGCAACCTTCTTTCCTTATCTCTAACCCTCTTTCAACCTTAATGAAAATGTTATCTTTTTCACCCTAATTTTCTCATTTCCAAATTGTTTTTCCTTTTCATGGCAACTTTTCTCTCTCTCTCTCTCTCTCTCTTTTTTTTGTGGCCAGCTCAGCCTGCCCTGGGGGTGGGTGGGGCTAGTGGGGCATGTTGTGCCTGAGATTGAACTGAGGTCCCTGCACATTTGCCTAAGCTTGCCTAAGCAGGTGCTCTAGACCACTGAGCTATCTTGCTAGCCCCCATGGTAACTTTTTAATGCATCTCTTAGATATACTTTTATACTTTTATGTCTTATTTTTCTTTTGGTAGCTAACACTGCTTTTTAAGATACCGGTCTTAGGCTGGCCAGCTGCCCTTATTTGAGTTTTTTCAATGTATCTCATATCCCTTCTAAATTAAGTTCCTTAAAGAAAGCATACACATGACACAGATTTTTTTAAAAATGTTTTTAGTATAGGGTCTACAGGGTTTTACTAAGTAGATCAGACTCATAGCGATCCTCCTGTTTTCAGCCTCCCAAGCACAGGGATTACAGGCATGTACCATCACGCCCAGTCTCAATCGCCATCTTAGCATGCCCCAGGGGTCGCGCCCACATGGCAGGTTGGGGATCGAACCCCAGCTGCTGTGCTTTGCCTAAGCAGGTGCTTTAGTCTGCTGAGCTATCTGCTGCATGACACAAATATTTTAAGATATTTTGTGGCCAGAAAACTGAAGTTAGTTTTCTGATTAATTAATTAGAACATAATTTATTTTCAGTAAATACTGCCAGGTAAAAAGAAGTCCTCTTATAGAACCAGGGAGAGTTGACATTGAGAGAGAGAGAGAGAGAGAGAGAGAGAGAGAGAGAGAGAGAGACAGAGAGAGACAGAGCGAGACAGAGACAGAGACAGAGAGAAGGAGAGAGAAAGA
>NW_004524596.1:6852542-6853921 GCF_000260255.1 Octodon degus | reverse complement strand
TGGTGTTTGTAAATAGGATCACAAGTCCACATCTTGTACATCAATTAACCACTAAGAAGAATATATGCAGTGTATTATTTGTTGAAACTGTACTTCCGGTTTGATTTGAAACTGTCTCATTGCTATCTGTTTATCAATAAAACTGCAGAAAAAAAAAAAAGAAACCCCACATAAGTATATTCCTAGAATAAGAAAATCTTTGGAGATAAAGGGTAACTCAGTAGTCACCTAGACTTAGGGGAGAGAGATTGGGAGATTATAGCCAGTAGGTGGAATGCTTTGATTTGGGATAACAAAAAATGACCTAAGTTTGTCTATAGTTATAGTTTTGCAACTCTGTTAATATGCTAAAAATCTATTAAATATTATACTTTAAGTTTGTAAATTATATGGCCTTGTCACAGTTTCTTTTCAGTAGTTGCTGAGACAAAATACCTAACACCCAGAATTAAGGAAGGAAAGATGTATTTAGCTCACGGTTTTTGGAGGTTTCAGTCTATACTCGGCTGGCTCCCAGGCAGGGTGGCACATGGCAGAGAGCAGCAGTTCATGGCAGCAGAAAATAGCGAAGTGCAAAGAGAAGGGCAGCAGCTGCGGCGTGTAGTGCAAAGGGAAGGGCAGCAGCTGCGGCGTCTAGCCAGCCTCTCCCTCCTCCTTATATTATAAACAAGCTACCCTGGGGCTGGGGGTGTAGACCTCACCCAATATCCAGGCCCTCCTCTTGCACAGGAGGAGGATGTTTATAAACTAAGAATTCTGGCTCTCTGCTGAGTCAATTAATTAAACTTCTAAACTTCTCAAGTTGACAAACATATCAACCAGTACAGGGGTGCAATTTTTAGTTCAATGAAGTGTTGTTGTGGTTATTAGGATATATGGTAACTCATATATCCTAAAATAAGTAGTGCTGGCTAGGAAAATGAAGAGATTGTAGAAAATTAGTATTTATAATTTCTTCCTTAAATATGTGGTAGAGTTTACCTGTAAGCACATCTGGGCCTGTTGATTTTAGAAAGTTATTCTTTATTCCATTTTAAAAACAGATATAGAGACCCGGAGCGCAGGCCGGCGAGTGAGTGAGACGACCCAGGCCTCGGGATCCTGCACAGACCCAGAATGCAGGCCGGTGAGTGAGTGAGACGACCCAGGCCGCGAGATCCTGAACAGACCCGGAGCGCAGGCCCGGCGAGTGAGTGAGACTTCCAGGGCCCAGGGATCTTCTTTTGCCCCAGGCTACAGGCCCAGCAGGGAACCCTTCAGCAGAACTCCCTGCAAGGAGGCTAGAGGCAAGACCCACCCAGCTGATTCAGGAGCAGAACATCTTGCCAAAGAGACACAAAGGGTTCAACTCTAACACCTGCAGCAGAAAGAAGTGGAGC
>NW_004524596.1:6845952-6850538 GCF_000260255.1 Octodon degus | reverse complement strand
TTCTTTAAAATAAAAATAACTGATGTAAAAAAAAAACAGATATAGCTCTATTTAGCTCGTCTACTATGGTCTTTAGAAATATCCTCTGAAATTCTATTATAGAATTATAGACTTCTATTATCAAAGAGCTCTAGATTGTAGAATAACTCCAAGTCTTCCAAATTTCACACAACTACTTTCACAAATTCCCTATTTTTGTTATGGACATCATTTTTCAACTTACTTAGACTTAAAACCTGTTTGGACTTAAAGCCTTCTGTCTAAAGTACAACTTTCTTTTGAGATAGATTTAGATTCACGAAAAAGTTGCAAAGAGTACCAAAACTTCCTGTATACCCCATGCCTAGTTTTCCCTACTGTTGAAATCTTATATTACTACAGTACATTTGTCACAATTAACCAATACTGACACACAATTGTCACAGTGAACTCGTTAATACACTAGTATAAATAAAACTTAATGCTTTATTCAAACTCCCATCTGTTTTTCTCTAATATTTTTAGGCATTCCATGTTTATTTCTATTTATTCACATACTGTTCAGCATTTTTTTAAAAAAAATTTAAATATTCTGAATTACTATTATTTCCCACATAAACTGGTTTTCTTCTCATATTATGTTAATTATAAGCATATGTTCTTCCTCCTCCTCCTCCTCCTTCTCCTCTTCTTCCTCCTCTTCCTCTTCCTCCTCCTCCTCTTCTTTTTTTTTTTTTTTTTTGCGGAACTGGAGATTGAACTCAGGCCCTTGTGCTTACAAGGGAAGCGCTTTTTCCACTGAGCCATCTCCCCAGTGCCCTTATAAGTATATCTTCTGTTTTCATCCACTTACAACATTATTGAACACATGGGGGAATAAGATACAAGCCTGGCCCCAGAATCACCCCAGGCTGACAAGGATCTCTTGTATAACCAAGGCTCAAGCCTGCAGGCCGCAGGAGAGCCCACCAGCTGACTTCCACATCTACATCTTGTCTACAGAGACGTCACGAGGGATCAGTGTTTTACTTCATTTCTGATACATTAGGCCATTTTCTCTACTCCATGCACTAGCAGAGAAATAAAAAACTGACCATGTTGCATTTTAAAAACATCAATGTTGGGTTTACTTAAATTTCCTCATCTAGAGATTAAAAAAAAAAAACAAAACCAAAAATTAACTCTGGGCTACAATTAGAGGAAGAGCTGGGCAATAGTGGTGGGATTAGTTTTCTGTTTTCTGAAAATCAGAACTACTTATGCACATTTTTAAGCTTCTGTTTTGCTGTCTCTACACATCTGAAGTTACTCTGGGTGAAAAAAAAATAGGAAAAAACTCATGATTTATTAATATTATATGAAATATGCAATTTTTCTGTTTAAACAATCTGTCAGTAAGGTTTTTTTTAATTTTTATTTATTAGAGAGAGAGAGAGAGAGAGAGAGAGAGAGAGAGAGAGAGAGAGAGAGGGGTGTGTGTGTGGCCAGCTCAGCCCACCAGGGGGCGGGGCTGGCTGGCATGTGGTGCTGGGGGATTGAACCTTGAACCAGGTGCTTTGCTAAGCTTGTTCTAAGTAGGTGCTTTAGACCACTGAGCCATCTCTCCAGCCCCTGTCAGTAAGGTTTTACATTTTTATATTTTATGAAATCTGTTTGTTTAAATTATTTATCTTCTTATATGCCATAATTCAAAGATCACCTAGCTGCTTTCTCCTAAATGATCGTCATTTCTGTTTCAATAAGGTTATACTTTTGTGCATGCTTGTGTGTTAACTGTAATTTTTCAGTGCTTCATTTAAAATGTAATTCAATGCTTTACTTCTCAGACTATCAGGTGGATGAAAACGCTAAAGAAAGCCAATTCACAATATGGTGCATTACCTCCATCTACAGGTCATTCTCACTGCTAAGTACTTGACAAGAGTATTTTCTTTGCATTGACGTTGAATGAACCCTTAACGGTTGATGACAATACTAGTTCAACAACTACTAAAACAACTCCAGTAGTTCCCTGCAGTATTTTGGATTTAGTTCTAACACTGTACGGTGAGAAGGCAGAAGCAGCATCCTGTGATGGAAGAAAGACTGAGCCCATAAGAATAAGGGATTTGAGTTCTGCTTTTTCTTTTTCTACTTATTTTGTGGCTCTGGTTACTAACACACACACACACACACACACACACACACACACACACACTGGGCTTTGCTTCTTGTATCTAAAAAAACGGAAATAGGCTGGTGTGTAATACATGTGGATATAATTTGCAAACAGTAGAGCAAAACAAATATGTAAGCCATTATTTATAATTAAAGCCAGCTCTGTCTGGCCAACAAACTACAAATCCATTGGCAACCTTTTGCTCTTGGTTCCAGAAGTATATTAGGCTGGTACAACAAAAATATCAGAATCTTATAGGACATGCAGGTAGCCTTAAAGTTACAAAGCTATTTCATTTTGGAAAACACACAGATGAAAACTACATATTTAAAATGTTTTTCAATTATTCCATAAATATTAACTTTTCATAAAAATATTCTTAAAAGAGAATACCTTTCATTTCAAAGTGAAGGCTTATCCTATAAACTGCAGGTCTGTAAACTTTTGCTGCAGGGTCAGTAAATATTTTAATCTCTGGGACCAAGACAGTCTTGTACAATTCTTCAACTCTTCTATGAAAAAATATGCATGAAAAAATATGCGTGTGGATGTGTTCTAATAAATATTTATTTATAAAAACAGGCTGCCAGATTTGGTCTAAAGGTCATAGTTTGTCATTCACATTAAATGAAAGAGAAGTTTGATTATATCAGCATACTGGAAAAGATTCCAGGAGAAAAGATTTTATGTCAAGATGTTAATGAAAGTGATTATGGAATCAGTTTACCTAAATTTTACCTATTATTTCTTAAAGTTTAAGAGCCCCTTTTCATTATCTTAAACCTTACTATTTAGTTGGATATATGTAATACTTTTGAATATGAGTATTTTTGTATTCAGTAGACAAGAATTAAGATTAAATTGGCATTCATATTTATTAAATTCCTATCAACCTATTAGCTTTTAATATTTTAAATTAAAAACTGATATTTAATAAGAAATCATGTAATATGCAATTGGGCTATTACTTTGTGTATTAATAAGATCTTATCTCAGAGCTAAATCACTTGTTACCAGTAAGGCATTTAGTACACACACACACACACACACACACACACACGGAAAAACAAAAAAAGAACAAGGGGGGCTGGGGAGATAGATCAGTGGTCTAAGTGCCTTCCTGGCAAGTGCAAGGACCCAAGTTTGATCCCTGGTACCGCATGCCATGCTGGCCCTGAAACCGGGCATGGAGGCACATGCCTGTAATCCCAGCCCCAGAGACAGGAAGATTACCACTATGAGACCAAGCTGTGTAGCAATACCCTGTATCAGTTTAAAAAAGAGAAAGAAAAGATAAAGAAGTAGCCAGATTAATAGAAGATAGACTAGGCAGCCTCGTAAGGGCAAGTTCAGCATTATCTAGGCTTTCAAGGTAATTACTGAACTCTCTGAGAAAGTTCAATATTATTCTCCTTTGAAATTTGGAACATCACATTAATAAAACTCCTCAAATTGAGAATTGATATCAAACAGACTGTTTAATGTGATTTTTAATGGATACAGAAGAATGTGGGGGGAAAGAGGACAGCGGAATGATAACCGAGGAAGAGGGAGAAGACAGGGAGAGTGAGAAAGAGGAGAAAAAGGGGGTGGGAAGGCAGAGAGTTAAGAGCAAAGCACGGATGGATGTTCCTTCTGTGTCCTCATCCGGAATGCCAACTCCCCAACACTTCCAATTTCAAAAGAGATGCAGAGAAAATATAGCTTGATCGGTACAAGTTGATTACAGATACCCCTAAAAGCAGAAGGCTAGAAGACCTTATCACACAATACATTAATTTATTAATATGCATTAGTATTATGTACATTAAATGATCTAGGCAAAGTTGGTTATATAAATAATAGACCCTTATAGAATTGGGAAGGGGTCTTAAAAATCTGTACCAGGATGTTAACTGCAAAATTTGTCTTGGTTTTTTCATAAGTGCAAATGGGAAGAATAATACTTTCTGTACCTCAGTTCCTAAATCAAGATGCTTTGCTGCCTATGCATGACAAGCTGGGGAATGTTTCCCAGTGTGTTCCCTCTTTGCCTCCTAACCATTTCCAGGTTATATGAGAGAAGGCAAAGACTTAACTACAGACAGGAAGAGACTGAGGGTGATCATTTTGAATGAGTTAGGACGCTCTAGGCACACCTTGCACCAGCTCATGCAAGAGGGCAGGAGCCAGGCTTACTCACATCTTAACCCAAGCAAGGGCAACGTCCAAAGACTTTTTCATATGGGGGGAAGGGATGGAGGGAGGAAAGGAGACAGAGAGAGTGTATGAGAGAGAGAGAGAGAGAGAGAGAGAGAGAGAGAGAGAGAGACAGAGAGAGAGAGACAGAGAGAGGGGGAGGGAGGGAAGAAAGGAGGAAGGGAGAGAGAGACCTAGATCTTAGAAGGTGGAGACAGAACTACCCATCCCTGGCAGGACATTGCCAGTGAAGTGGAAGACCCAATACTAT
>NW_004524596.1:6843617-6845852 GCF_000260255.1 Octodon degus | reverse complement strand
GAGAGAGAGAGAGAGAGAGAGAGACAGAGAGAGACAGAGCGAGACAGAGACAGAGACAGAGAGAAGGAGAGAGAAAGAATATACTGCACATAATTTAAAATATAAGCCTTTAAATTATAAAATCTGTATTTTATAAATTTCAAAATTATAGACTAAAAATTCTTATTAAATTATAAACATCACATATTCAAAATATAAACCAATTTTATAATGTTTCTTTAAATAATAAAGTTAATAAATACATGTTTACAGTATATTGAAATAAGATTTGTGAATAAAAGCATTCAACTTACAGTATAACAGTATCTTCCATTGAGGTAATACAAAAAGGGTTCTTCAGGTAAAAGCTGGATTGCTATATCCAGATGTTCCTGAAGAAACAGGCAAAAGAAAAGTCACTTCCCAAGTTTCAGATGTCGATGAATGGAATCATGCCAAAGCACAGTGATTCCTGATGTGGTTTTACGATGTCTCAGGGACACAGAACTAGCCACATCATTAATATACTTGAATATTATCAATCATTAATTGTCACCCATGTGACTATGATTCAGTAAGTGTACCAGGACCCAAACTGTGACTAGGATTCAATAAGTATATGTATAATTTAAAGCCTAATGCCCTTACAAAGATTGAAAACATCCAAGTGTTTATTCAAGACCTGCCTGGTCAATGCTAAAGAGGTGGTCTCACACAGATCACGAAACTCGGAGGACGGTGAAGCAGAGGGAAAACGGCAGAGCCGGGTGGGGAGGAGCCTGCTCTGGCCCTGCCGGGATGACTGCAGGAAGCTGCAAACAAGGGAGCTGCTTGTCTTCTCCCCGCCGTTACTGACCCTGAAAAGTTATTCATCGGCCTCATCTAATTAGAGGCAAAGAGTAAGTGAGCTTGTGAGCATTACCGATTTTGTTCATCTGTCATGATAAATTTAAGCTTTGGAATAGATCCTACTTCTCCTACCAAGTAAATACACAGAAAATTTTGACTAATCCCAATCATAAATACAATACTAATCTCTTACAAAGAGCCAATCTCTGAAAAAATAATACTCATGTACTATGAGTTCAGGACCTGCAGTAATAATAAATTGCTCCAATTGTTGGAGTCTTTTTGTCATAGTACTATTAGAGCAGCATTTCATTTCTTAACACTTAGATGACAAAAACAAAAATTCTTAGTGCTTACCTTGTTGAACCATCTGTCTTATACCTGATAATGAAATATACAGCTATATTAAAATATTTTTCATTTCAAAAATACCTTGAAGCGATATCCATAGTTGATCTTATTTTGTATGCCCTCAAACTGAGATACATAGCCGCACAAAACTGCATACCTAAAAAGACAAAAATAGTGGATATCGTGTAAACGTCTAATTAAATGTCAGCAAAACATAACATTTTAAGATTATCTAAAGCATTCATTGATATTTTATTAAAGTATTAATGTAGTTGCCAGGCCCTAAAAATAAATATTTGACATTAACATAAGGCCAGTTCCCGCTTCTATAACGGGGGTAGTAGGGCTCTCTATTACAGAGGTACACTGTGAAGGTAAGATCAGCTGAACAATGAGTGTGTGTGTACAGAGCCGGACACAGGAAAGGCTTTCTTGTTGTCTTTTGTGAGATAGGATCTCACCCTGCAGTTCAGACTCCCCTTGGGCTCACTCTGTAGCCCAGGTGGGCCTAAAATGTATGGTAATCCTTCTGCCCAAGTCTTCCAGGTTTTGGGATTACAGGTATGCGCCACCATGCCTGGCAAGGAAGTTTTGATAAATGACAGCAGCCACTACCGTTACCACCATTAACGTTAAAGTTACGAAGAAATTCTCAGAAAAAAATATAACCATAATCAAACCAGAAAACATGTTGTCCACAGATTTATAAACTGAAAAACACTATTAATATTTAAAACTCAACAAATACTAATTCATAATTAAAACTCAAAAAATATACTCTGAGTACTGTACATTTCTTTCAGTGGTCTCTGATTTCACTCTAATATAATGTGAGATTTGTTTGGCAGAATTTACATTTCTCAGAATATATCAAGGTATTTTATTGTTATGAACATAATCTATTTTGAAAAGAAACCCCGGACTTCCGGGAACCCCCAGACCCAGTCCTAGCCCAGGTCCGGTGAGTGTGTGGAGAGCTTCCTGCTACCCTGCGCCGGTGGGACCAGTCCCAGCCCAGGCGCAGCGTGGGCCGAACCCTCTCCCATCCCCTCGGGC